>NC_056746.1:922054852-922075346 GCF_019279795.1 Protopterus annectens | reverse complement strand
CTTTACTGCAAGGGGGGGCCCCTTAAAAGCACCGCTCTCATCTCCAGGACATTTATGTGCAGATGGTATTCTATGGGTTGCCACGTCCTGTGGACCATCCTGCCCTGATAATGCCCCCCCCCACCCGATCAGAGAGGCATCCGTACTGACTGTGGCAACTGGAGGAGGGGGAACAAAGGGTCGGCCCTGATGAAGAAGAGGGGAAGATATCCACCAATTCAGATGAGTTCTGCACGACTGTGTGACTAAGATTTCGTGCCTCATCGGGAGACTGTGGTACGACCACTGAGTGAATAGCATCCACTGCAGAAGTCGCATGTGGAAGCGAGCCAGTGGTAGAAGAACAATGGCCGCAGCCATAAGACCTAGAACCTTCAGTATAAATCTGGCTTTGACCTTGCTGCTCTGCAATAGAATCCGAACTAATTTTTGGATGTCCAGAATTCTTTGATCTGTTAGTCTGGCTAACATTTTGACGGTGTTTAATTCTGCGCCTATAAAGGTGATAGATTGGCAAGGCCGCAGAGAAGATTTTTCAAATTTACTGAAATTCCCAAACTCCTGCAAAGCTGCAGAGTGTAGTCTCTGGTCTGAAGAAGCTGACACCTGGTGGTGGCGGAGAGGAGCCAGTCGTCCAAATAAGGAAACACCTGGAATCCTTGACGTCTCAGATGAGCTGTGACCACTGCCATGCATTTGGTAAACACTCTGGGGCTGAAGTGAGGCCAAAGGGCAGGGCTCTGAATTGGTAATGACTGGTCCCTAGCGAAAGCGGAGAAACCTTCTGGAGCGCCTGTGAATCTTTATGTGATAGTACGCCCTGAAGGTCTATAGAGCACATCCAGTTGTCCTTGCCCAGAAAGGGCAGAATGGACTGAAGCGTGACCATCCGGAATCTTGCCTTCTTGACAAATCTGTTTAGACTGCTCAGGTCTAATATTGGTCTCCAATCTCCCGTCCTTTTGGGGACCAAAAAGAATCTCGAGTAGACGCCGGATCCTACTTGGTCTGCCGACACAGTCTGGACGGCTCTTTTTCCTAGGAGCTTTGAAACCTCCTGTTCTGCCAAATCCCTTTGACCGGGTGAGATGTCTGGAAGGGATTGTTGAGGTACGGATACCTTCAAGGGATTTTGTAACCCTCGGATATGATCGACTGTACCCACATATCTTGTGAAAGGGAATGCCAGGCTACTGGGTACAGCGAAGAAATAGACTTCTTAGAAGAAATGAAATATATCATGCAATTATTCATTAATAGGGAATATCCAGAACAATTTTTGTATTCAAATATTTCATGAAGTAATAAATAAAAGAAAAAATGGAACATATACGGCAATTTTAAACACTGGTGCAATGTTAACTAATAAAGAAGATATAATGGATCAACAATCTTATAACAATATCCCATTATATATTATTCAATTTGATGATTGTTCCAAAGATATAGAACACATCATTAAGAGAAATTGGGATTTCTTTATTAATGACAAAATTGGGAGACAAATATTTAATGGAATAATAAAATTTGTATACAAAAAAAGTCCCTCTTTCAAAAATATATTAGAAAACAAGAGAAATACTGAAAAATATACAAGTTTAAGAGAAGGAAATTTCAAATGTGGGACATGTAGTACATGTAGTTATATTCATGAAACCGGTACTAATATTAGGATTAATGAATGTAATATAAAAATACATGGGCATTATAATTGTTATACAAATAATATAATATATATAGCTTTATGTCAACAATGTAAAGCCTTCTACGTGGGAAAAACGAAGAGAAAATTTAGAGAACGGATTAAAGAGCATTTATTAGATATTCAGCATCAGAAAAATAGTAATGCCTTGGCAAGACATATAGGGGAATTTAATGACCACAAATTTAAATTTATGGTCGTAAATCAAATAAAACATGATTTACAAGGAAGGATAACCATGTATCACTTGGATATGGAAGAACTAAAATGGCAAATATTACTTAATTCATGTATACCTCCGGGTATACATGAATATATGACCATCATGCCACTATTAAAATTGAACAGAATATATAATAAGTGATATACAACATCAACTACATACATCATATTATGATCAAATTTATAAAATATAATTTCAATAAATACATTAGTAATAACATTATATGATAAAAAGTTTTGAAATAATTCATCGAAAGATATTAATAAAATTAATTTAGTAATCAACAAGTTGCATACTATATACATACAATAACATACACACAATACTTGTATTAAATAAGAAAAATACATACAATCTGTACACCATTAAAATATGATAAAGTTAATCGACAGTAATCATGCACACTAGTAGCACATTGTTCTATCATATTTCATATAAAGATATAATGGTACATACAATACCTATAAAGAACACTTAATAATAAATAGGTTTTAAACAAGTATATATATGTTCATTTGAGCATAAAACATTATTAGTGTACATTAGGTATAATTTATTGTAACGATGTTTTATATATGTACTTGCAAGAATAAGTATCTGTATAAAAGATCAATTGGATACCTTACAAGTAATTTTAAATGTATAACTATGTATAAACAATTTAGCAAAGGTATATATGAGGTAGAGATGTATGAATATGCATTGTATTTAAACAAGAAGATGTTTTTAAACAAAGCCATTTCTTTTTTAAGAATTTATGGCGGGAAATTTATTTGTTAATTGAATGATTATTGAATAATCAACAGTGTATAAAAGGGTGAGGTAAAATGATAAATGTATTCTGAAGAAGTTTGTAAGGACGAAACCTAGGTCAACAACAATAAAGCAGTGTTCGATATTAAGTTTGGTACAGAGTTTCCTTGTGACTATTTGGAGTTGGTTGATACCTGCAAGTTTTTGTTTTGGAGTCTGTTTGGAGCCTGTTTCATCTCCTTATTGGCATCGGCATCACCTTGCTTTTTACAACAAGACGCCGGATCCTACTTGGTCTGCCGACACAGTCTGGACGGCTCTTTTTCCTAGGAGCTTTGAAACCTCCTGTTCTGCCAAATCCCTTTGACCGGGTGAGATGTCTGGAAGGGATTGTTGAGGCAGGATACCTTCAAGGGATTTTGTAACCCTCGGATATGATCGACTGTACCCACATATCTTGTGAAAGGGAATGCCAGGCTACTGGATACAGCGAAATCCTTCCCCCGACTGCCTCCAAGGGTGGACAGTCGGGCAACACCTCAGGGATGCTGAAAAGGCTTCTCAGGAAGAGACTCCCTGTTGCCCTGGTTCTGAGGACCCCCCCTGCCTCTAGGGCGGCGTCTATTATTGTTACCCCCTCTGCCTCTGGGGGTAAACTGACCACGTGTGTCCGGTGTAGCTCCTTGGGCTTTATGGAACCACATCTTCCCTCCCTTCTGACCCTTGGGATATGGTCTAGAAGGGTGGAAAACTGGACTCCAACGGCAGAAAGAGTTTTACCGTCCTGCTCACACCTGGTCAAGGTATCCTTCACCTGAGGTCCGAACAAAGCCGAACCATCGAAGGGGGTATTAGTGAAGGACGCCTTAAAGGGGTCCGCAAATTTACAAAGCCGCATCCAGGCTTGGCGTCTAAGAGCAACTCCTGTGCCTGCGGCCCTGCTCGCTCCATCGGCCGCATAGGATATGAGCCGCATGGAGGAGTTGGATAAGGAATTCAGGATTGCTAGCTGTGAGGCAATCTTTTCTTGAGCCCCAGCAGCAGAAGGATCCTGGACCACTTCACCCAGTTCCTTGAGAATATCTCTTTGAAGCCTGGTGAAGTGACAAAGGTAGTTCAGCGAACGCATAGCAAAGGTCGCTGAAGAAAACATCCGCTTTCCATACCTGTCCATGGTCCTAGAATCCTTGTTAGGAGGATGGACAGGTACTGAAGGATCCGCCAGTTCCTTCTTAGTGGCCGCCGCCACCACCATAGCATCCACAGAGACGCCCTTGGAAAGAAACTGTTTGTCCGTAGGGGCCGTAATGAACTTGGATGGTCTCCTGGGGACAGGTTCCACAGAATCTGGAGGCCCACGCCTTCCGAGCCACTACCTGCATAAGTGGGTGAAGGCGGAGACACCAGGAGGTGGAGGGTCGGGATCCAAAGCCTCCAGGTATACCGACTCATCCTCGGGGGTATCAATGGTTGGCCAATTCCCCTTGTGTTTGAGGCGCTCAAGGCTGTCTGTAAAGGTGACATCCTCAGAGGGGATCGTGGGGAACCCTCCGACTCATCTAAGTCGGTATCAGATGTAGTAGACTCGGGAGTCTGTGTGTTTCCTCTTACGTCCTCTTCCGAGGGGTTCACCTGCCGGATCAGGAGAAACTTCGAAGAGGAGGAAATTCCCAATGGGGAAACCTGGGGCGATGGATCCCTGGGCCTGAGAGCAAGAGGATGGCAAGAGGTGTCTACAGGCATCGAAGAGGGAGGAGCTAGAGGGATGGACCGTTGACCTGGCTCAGTAGCCAGGACACTCCTCATCACCTCAAAGGCTCCCCTCCCCGGGAGACCGGAATATCCCGATCCGAGGATACAGGAATTCCGGCTCCACTGAGAGGGAAGGCTCGAGGCGATGTCGGTGCCAAGCTTACCAAAGCGAAGCCCGAGAGGGAGAGTGGGGTCGGACAAGGGTCCGATGCCACTAGCCCCTCGGAGCCGACAAGGAAACCCGACGACGGATCCCTCCAAGGAAGGCCTCAAGGAGAAGATCGAGCCGAGGGCGACAGAGCCGAAGGATGTATCGGCTCGGCGCCAAACAGTCACTGTCCAGAAGCTCCGGCTCCGAACTCTGGTGTGGAGTCGGAGGAGGAAGTTCAAGGGTGAAACAATAGCGAAGTCTGCTGAGATGGGCTATGGAGCATTTGGGCCAGTGCCTGCGACTTCAACAGCCTGCTTACCACCCTCTCTAAGTCGTGGTCAGACAGCCTGGAAGATCTCGAAGATCGGCTCCGATGGCTCCGCTCCGACAAAGAGGAGACCCGGGCCGAGTGGATACTCTGCAACAAAGGGGACCGAGATCTCTTCGACAAAGTCATCGGAGCCGAAGTCCCCTGAATTCCAGATGGAGCCGAAGGTTTCTCGGCCCGATGCTGGATAAGGTGTCGGCTCCAGCCGAGCCGACAAGGCCACAGTAGACCGGTGTCGGAACCAATCGGTGCCGAACCCACTACTTTGAAGCAGATAGATCGGTTCCAGCGGAGCGATCTCGGCGACGAGCCGGAGCCACGGAGGAGGCTTGGATACTGTAGCCTGAACCGGTGGCTTAGAAGGTTTACCAGACCCTGTTTTAGAGGGAGAACCTTCTGGCTTAAGTAAGCCACGGAGGATCAACTTATTCCTCCGTTCCTGCAGGACTCTCTGGCTAAACGAGTGACACAAAGCACAGGAGTCCTGCAGGTGCAAAGGCCCCAGGCAGTAAACACAAAAAGTGTGACCGTCTGTCAGAGACATTTTCTGACAGCACGAGTCACACTTCTTGAAGCCTGAGACCTTGCCTTCCTTTGACATTTTTCTAAGGAAGAAGTCACACACACACCCCAACAAACACACACAATTAATCCCCTAACACACAGACACACAGGTAGGGATTAACCAATGGGGTCTAGGCCTAACTAAACTTTTATACAGTTACCAAAGGAATTTAAAAGTTTTGAACTATAAGGGAATAGGGTGGGCTGTAAACACACTACACACTATGAAAGTGGAAACAAGGGGGAAATAAATCCCTAACTAAGCTTTCTTTGACAAGAAATTACTTACCTCAGCTGGCAAAGGAGACCTCTTTCGCTAAGCGGCAAACGAGATCTGAGGTAGTTCCGCCTTGCATCATGGGATATAGGGTTGCCTCGAGCTGGTAAAAGGAGTTCTCAAGCTAAAGCAAGTGCCGAGTCGGAGCCGAGGATCGGCTCCGAACTCATCCAGCAAGAATGAAGGCGAGATTGACAACTTAACATCGACCTTTATACTGTCATCCCAAAAGTCAGCTGTATCCAATATGCTGATAACTCTACTCTGATTTGCTCAGCAACATCTCCAGAAGAGTTATGGTCAGCTACCCAGACCACCTTTAATACAACAAAAAACTGGCTTTCTGAACATCGTCTGAGCCTAAATCCCAAAAAAAACTAAAATGCTGTTACTTTCACCAACACGTAGGTCTACCCCTTTCACCTTTACCATAAATTCAAACGATGGCACAATAATCTCCCCTGACCCCTCTACAAAACTATTAGGTGTCATCATAGACAATAATCTAAAATTCGACCTACAGGTTAACCAAACTATCAAAACCACCAAAAAAAAAAACTAGGGTCACTGTACAGAATAAAAGCTTTCCTAACCCCTCCAGCTAAAATTGCCATAGCTCGCTCGCACCTTCTTTCAACCCTTCTGTATGCATCCCCTCTACTCTCGAATTTAAACAAGACTGTCCTTAACAAACTCTCAATTTGCTACGATCACATTGCCAGGTTTGCCACTGGCCTGTCTTTTAGGACACATCATTACATCCATCTAAATCAGCTTGGGTGGCTTGAACTACCCAGCCTAATCCAGTATAACCAACTGATTATGGCCTATAAAATCCTCTATAATCCTGACAATACTCCTGCACTTAAAAATATTATAAACCCCTATAACAATCCTAGACCGCTTTGATCCTCTATCAAGCTACTAATTCAAACTAGCATAATTAATAACACAGCCGGTGACTCTCTCTTTGATAACTCTGTAAGTAGATCCTGGAACTCTCTTCCAGCTGATATTACCTTACTTTCCATCTTAGGTCAATTTAAAACTAGACTCAAACATTTGTCACTTAACTGGCTATGTCAATGTATCAAGCCTGGCTAACTCTCTCTAGAATGTGTAAAAATCTGTTAACGAGTTTACTGTGTAATTTAATTTAATCCTAACTTGCGCTCAAGTTTAACTCTAACCTGTGGACCTTGTTTAACTTGCTTACTTATGTAATCTCTGTAAATAGTCTGTTTGTAATATGTACTGCTGGCATCATGTAATGCTGTATCTGCTTACCCTTGGAGCTTTTCTCCCCGGGCCTCTGCTGAAAATGGACATGCATCCAGCCGGACTATCCCGGTCAACAAATGTAAAACAAAAATAAATAAATGTATATACACATACATCTGCATATATATATGTATATGTATGTAGATATATATATATATATATATATATATACGTTAAGTTCATAGGTAGGTACTAGGCTATTGGCCCTAGTATACAAGCTTAGCCAAAAAATGTACCCTGGCTTTTGCCACCCAAGAAAATTATTTTCCTGTGCCCCTGTCGAGCAGAGCCACAGAAGTGATCCCCGGGGTGAATTTCCCATTTCCCATCAAATCATCAAGATTTTTCTTGAAGAGTGCTAATGAGGAGCTCTGTTTGACATAGATAGGTAGTCTGTTCCAGAGTATGGGAAGTCTCTGGGACAGGAATCTATCCCTCCAGCATGTTCTGTTTATTGTGGTGACAAGGTTAAGGCCCCTAGAGCGTGTAGCTCGGAGGGATTGGGATTTCTTTAAGTGGAGCATGTCCAACAGCTCTGGGTTTGACATAGCTTTGTATGTTAGGCAGAGATCGCCCCTGAGAAGGCGATATGCGATGGAGTAAAGCTGTAGTTTTTTGAGACTGTCTGCATAAGGCATCTGTTTGAGGCCAGCAATCTCTTTGTGAGGTATTTCTGTGGTCTTTCCAGTTGTTGTAGATGTCTTGTGAGGTACATACCAAAAGGGGCGTTGTACTCTATAATGGGTCTAATGAGTGATGAGTAGAGGGGAACAATGACCTCTTCTTTTCTGGATGAGAATCCTTTTGTGATGAGATGAGCCACGTAGATGGATTTCCTGACCACTGTGGCGATGCGATTATCAAAGGAGAGACTACTGTCCACCTGTGTCCCAAGGTCTCATCACATTTTCGGCATTAAGTAGACTACCAGCTATGTGGTAGTTCATGGGTACAGAGTTTTACCAAAAGGGATGACAATACACTTTTGGCATTGAGCTTCAGGCCATGGCTTTGACACCAGGTATCTGTCTCAGTGAGGCCCTTTTGTAGTTTGTCCACATCGTTAGGAGTTTTGATTATGGCTCCTAGTTTGCAGTCATCTGCAAACTTTGTTAACCAAAGACCTTCTGTGTTGGCCTGCACTTCAGAGAAGTAGATACCAAACAGGAGAGGACCCAGGACTGAACCCTGTGGTACTCCACTTGTCACTGGTCTGATGTCGGATTTGGAATCCGCTACTTTCACAGTGTGGGTTCTGTCCGTGAGCCAGTTGGCAACCCATCTTGTGACATAGGGATTTATACCTAGTTTAGTGAGCTTATCTATAATTCCAGTGGGGGATGGTGTTGAAAGCCTTGGCGAGATCTAGATAAGCTGTGTGAACCATTTTACCCTCATCTATGGCTTTGGTGACTGCTTCAAAGTAGTCAATCAGGTTTAAGAGACATGATCTGCCTTTTACAAATCAAAACTGAGTAGGGTCCAGAGTTTGGAGACTACCAATGTCTTTGTTTATGAGTTCCACGATGATACGTTCCATGGCCTTGCAGACCAGGCTAGTCAAGCTAATGGGGCGGTAGTTCCCAGGGTCCGTCGTGGCTCCCCCTTTGTGGAGTGGGATAACTGTCGCGGTGCACCATTCAGTGGGTACAAAACCGGAGGTGAGGCTATGATTGAACATGGTACTTAGGTAGGGTGCCAGTTCATTCTGTAGTTCGTGTAGAACGCAGCCTGGGATATTGTCAGGTCCCATGGATGCTGTGTTCTTGGCTTTGGAGAGTGTGTTTTTTACCAGTGCAGCCATGATTATAGGAACTTTGCATTCTTCCGGTATAGAGATGGGCCTTCTAGGGAGTGAGAGGGGGGTAAAGTTAGCACTGAACCTATCTGCTAGGATGTTGGCAATATCAGTTGGTTCTGTATATTTAGTGCCATTATGCTGCAACTCGAAGCAGATCTGAGTGTTCCCATTTAGATTCTTGACATAGCTATAGAATGCTTTGTGGTTGTCTTTAGAGTCAGTGGCAATTTTGTTTTCATAACTAGCTTTGGAGGATTTTATGAGGGATCTCACCTTCTTACTGAGGTTGACCAGGGAGTTCCTCCAGTCATGGGATTTTACTCTTTTTTTGCAACAGTTTCCTTCTTCTGTTGTAAAGTTTGTTTATGGCAATGGACCACCAAATTGGCTTCCTTTTTTTTGGAGGATAACATCTTGGTTCTATTAGGGATAGCATGATCCATGCACTCGTGTAAGTGCTAATAAAGTGCATTTGTGTAGGATTCGGCAGTCATACCTCTATTGTCCGTCTGCATGGATGTCAGGAAGTTTGCCACTTCTGTCTTAAGAAGTGTGAAGTTGGCTTTTGAGAAGTGTTTTACGATGGTTTCCCTAACTGGGGCTGGGGGTGGGATGTGGATGTCTAGGCCGATTAGCTTGTGGTCGGATCTGACCAACGAGGAATTGACCTCTGGTGTGGAACACCGGTTTCCCATGTTGGTAATGACCAGGTCTATGATATTGCTGCCCCTGGTGGGGTTGTGAATAAGTTGATCCAAGGCGTTGGAATTTATGAATTCTAGAAAACGTTGAGCAAAAGTGTTGGGACACGAGTAGTTTTCCCAGTTAATGGTGGGGTAGTTGAAATCGCCCATTATTAGGGTGTTGGGTTGTACCCTAATACTTTCCAGTGTATCAAGAAATGAGGAGTGTGAATCCTGGGCCATGGTGGGGGGTCTGTAGCAAGCTACAGTTTGGATTGCGGTCTTGCCCAGAGTTAGTTGCACTTGGATAATCTCGGATACATTATGCTGTGCAACTAGCCTGGAGGTGTGGATATCCTTAATGAATCTGGACACGCCTCCACCTTTAGTGCTTCTTTCTGGGTTAGGTGGCCGAAAGGTGTGGTATGAATTGAAGCCTGGTAATGCAGGGGTGCTCTCCGGAGCTTTGAACCAGGTCTCTGTCACTGCACAGATGTCAATGTTCTCCATTTTAAGGAGTGCCTCGAGTGAGTGCATTTTGAGGTTTAGACTTCTAGCATTGAGTAGCATTACCCTCAGATTTTATTTTATTTTATTTATTTGCAGCTGGTTTACCAGGATAGTCCATTGGGCCAATAAAAACCCGTTTTCAATGGAGACCTGGGGAGAAAAGCTCCAATTACAAAAAAATTACAGCAGTTTACAATTTCTATCATCTGTAGGTTAAAGACAAAGCTTAAAAAACAGTGGCAACAAAAAGATTACAGCAGTTTACAATGTCATTCATTTGTGGGTTCAAGACAAACAAACATTAAGCAAAAAAAAGCATTGCTGTAGTAGATATATAGTTTCTTGAGTGGAGTAGTAGGATTAGAAAAGAATAACATGTCATTGTAGATGGCTTATTATTTGGAGTATGGTAATATATGATACAGATACCTGAAGGGAGTGGAGAATAGGTTATGAGGGGTGGGAGCAGGAGCATCCCCATGAGGATGTTAGATGTGAGTGCAATAATTTTTTAAAAGCAGGGAGTTTGGTGGTGATGCGGATGGAGGGAGGAAAGAAGTTCCATAGGTGTGCCAGGGCAAAGGACAGGAGGTTTTGTCCTGGAGAGCGAAGG
The DNA here is from genome assembly GCF_019279795.1 of Protopterus annectens. Lineage (NCBI taxonomy): Eukaryota > Metazoa > Chordata > Ceratodontiformes > Protopteridae > Protopterus > Protopterus annectens. Next base: position 922,064,708 of record NC_056746.1, on the reverse strand, counting down.
GGTTTGTACAGCTCCATTAGGTTTTGGTTATTAGATCTTATAAGTCTTTGTGGCAGGTGCATTTTAAAGGTAGAGCTGAGGGAGGGACAGATGGAGGGATGAAAATGAGTTTGTGAGCAAAAGTGAGCTGTGTATAGGAGAGATAGTTGGGAAGCTCTAGCCAGTTAAGTTTGTGGAGAGATGCACAGTGATTGGTAGATGATTTGTGGCTAGTGGCAAATTTGGCAATTTTATTATAACAAGAGGACAGTTTTGTTTTGAGAGATGGTTGTAAGTTTGTTAGGAGAGGGGCACCATAAAGGAGGGAAGGGATGAGGAATGTAGTAGCGAGAGTGAGCTTAGTAGATGCAGTGAGGAATTGATTGTGTCAGTAGAGCATTCCAAGTTTTTGGTGTTTTTTTTATGTTTAGGTGTAGGTGACTATTGAATTTAACTTGGTCATCAACCTGGACTCCTAGTAGTTTGGTTTCAGATACCAGTTCAAGACGTGTGTTATTCTGGCTAGTGATGGAGAATAGTTTTCTATCAATGGTGTTGGTTTTTGAGGGGGTAAATACCATAAGTTTGGTTTTTGATGCATTGAGTGCTAGATGATTGTCCTTCATCCACTGTTCTGTGGTAGAGAAGGCGCCTTGAGTCAGTTTTAAAAGAGTGGGGATGGATGAGGCTGCACAGATAAATGTAGAATCATCTGCATATTGAATAAGTTTAGCATGAGGAATTGAGTGGAAGAAATAATTTATGAATATATTGAAAAGGAGAGGACCCAAGATGGAACCTTGGGGGACACCAGTGGGTGTGTTAAAGAAAGAGGAGATGGCTTTTTTTCCCACTTGACAGCTTGTTGCCTGTTGGAGAGATAACTGGTGAACCATTTGAGAGAGGAAGGGGATAGGTTTAGGTTAGACAGCTTAGTCAGGAGAAGGTTGTGAGAGATAGTATCGAAGGCCTTAGAGAGGTCAAGAAAGAGGGTAGCTACAGTAGAGCCAGAATCTCTGGCTTTATTTACAGTTTCCAGGAAGGAAAGGAGGGCAGTCATGGTGCTGAGACAGGGTCTGAATCCGTGTTGTGTGGAAGTTAGTAAGTTATTATCTAGGAGATAGGGAAGGAGTTGAAAATGGATACATTTCTCTAGGGGTTTTGATATAGGAGAGAGGATGGCGATGGGACAAAAGTTAGTAATATTGTTATTATTGCCTCCTTTATGCAGGGGAATGATGTAAGCCCTTTTCCAGAGTTTGGGTACAAGACCTTCTTGAATAGAGCGATTGATTAGGATGCTGATGAGGAAGGCAATGGCTTCGGCAGCTATGCTGAGGAAGGATGAGGGAATGTTATCGGGGGCACTGGTGCATGGTTTCAGCTTTTGCAGGAGTTTTTGTATGGTTGAAGTAGGAATGGGTTTTAGGGAGAATGGTGGGAGTTGAGACTAGGGATAAAGGGGGAGACAAGAGTGGGGATGCAGACGTAGGGGGTGAGGAGTTATTAGAGAAAGATGAGGTTAGTTTGGAAATAGAGTCTATGAAGAAGTAGTTGAATTGAGTAGCCAGATCTATATCTAGTGCATTTGGGTCTGGCCATGGTTTTTCTGTTGAGCCGGGTTTTAGGAGAGTAGTGATCCCTTTCCAGAATTTTTGAGGATTGGTTTTATGGTTATGCTGGAGTAAGGAGAAGTAATTCTGTCTATCTGCTGTGATAAGCTTTTTAACTGTATTACGAAGTGATTTGAATTCATTAATGGTGGTGGGATTTTGTTTCTTTGGTACTGTGCCCAGGTTTTGTCAATGCGTCGCATGGCAGTTAGTGTGTTTTTTGTTAACCAGGGGACGGTGTTGTTTCTTATTCTTTTGGTTTTTAATGGGGCAAAGCTATCCAGCAGTTTTAGGAAAGTTGTACTGAAGTGTGCAAAAGCATTATCCAGGGGTAGAGTTTTTAGGGGGCTCCAATTTATTGATTTTAGGGAATCTGAGAAGGTTAAAGGGTTGAAGTTTTTTAGGCATCGAGTGCTGATGTAATTATGAGTTACATGTAGTGGAGATGGAAGACGCCTGGTGAAAATGGGAAGGTGGTCACTAAGGGAGTCAGGAAGAGTTCCAGTATCAATGTAGTAGTGTGGGTGAGAGACTAAGATCCAGTCTTGGGTACTGCCACTGGAGAAGTCTTTAGAGGGCCTGGTAGTGAGGTTGATGAGCTGAAAGCACTTATATAGGTTGATGTTTAGGGGGTGTGTAGGGAAATGAATGGAAGACCAATTAATATTTGTGTCTCCCATGATAATAGTTTCATTACTGATATTGGTAGAAAGCCAAGAGAGGATATCCTCAAGTACTGAGATATTTTCTCCGGGGGAATGTAAAGGGAGACTATGCAAATGTGTTTGTGTTTATTTAACTGAAATAGTGCTAATACTAATTCTGCATTTGAGAAGTGAGGGATTGGTTTGTTATAGGGAGTAATGGAAAGGGTGGCTGAGTAGAGTAGAGCTACCTCACCACCCTTTTTGTTGGCCCTGTCCTTTCTGATGATAGAGTAGTTTGGTGGTACTATTTCAGCATCTTTTATGTGAGGTTTTAACCAGGTTTTGTAAATAGCTAAGATGTCAGGTTTGTTGAGAAGCCAGGCATGGAGATTGGGGATTTTGTTAGCTATGCTTTGGGCATTTAGAGATGCTAATAGGATGGATTTAAATGTAGGGGAAGTGATGTTAGGGCCTGGGTTGGGGTGCATATCTCCAGATAGAAGTATGCTTGTTAGGTGTTGAATTATGGTGATGAGGTGTTTGGATTGCTTTGTTTGTATGCTGTATAATGTCCGATTTGTGGGGATAGTGGAGGTTAGGGAGGGGCTGAAAAGTTTACAAGTATTGATTAGTTTGTAGTGAAAAAGTAGATGGTTGTTAATGGGATACAGTCCAGGGGAGATTGAGACAAATGAGTATAAGTGAGCTGGTTGTGTGAAGTAATGGTGTGTGATTAGTGGAGTTCGGCTGGGTAAGGTAGTGGAGATAGGCAAGGTTCAGAAGTAGTAGTAGTTGGACTGACTATGATATAAGTTTTGTGAGCATGCTGAGGCTTTGATAGAGTAGAATATGTAGTGTTGGGAAAAGGGTTAGAGATATATTTTGTGTTGTTTAATGTGAAGGGAAGTAAGAGGAGATAGATGTTGTGTTGTTAATATGAAGGGAAGTATGAGTAGATGAGTTATAGGGGGAGGGGGTATGAAGAAGATGGTAGAGAAAGGAGTGGAGCTGAATAGGTAGAGAGTAAGTAGGAGAGGGGTGTGGTATGTAGGGGGAGGGGTTAGGAAGAGTATGGTGGTGAAAGGGGAGGGGTGTAACAGGTAGAGAGGAAGTAGGAGTGGTTAGGTGAGTATAAGTGTAGATGCACTGGGGGTGTGTGAGATTTGGGGGTAGGGTAGGGGAGCGGAGTGAGCCCGCAGGGCGAACGGAGCGGGATACACCCAAGGAAGGTAGGCAGCACGACAGTGTGAAAAACAATCAGTCTGGTGAAGGTAAGTAGAGAGGAAGGTAAGCAGGGTGGTTAATGGGATTCTTGGGGTGCAGTACAGAGGGAAAGGAGAAGGCGGATTCCAGAGGTGGAGATGGGTAGAACTGTTGTTTAGCAGTTAAGAGAGAGAAGGCTATTTATATGTTTTATTGTAGTGCATGGGAAGGAGTGAGGGAAAAGGGGCTTTAGATAGGTAGACACTGCCACCTAGTGGACAGAACCCGAATTTGTAAGGAGAGGAAAGTACAGTTTTGTACCTACCATAAATGTAGATGTCCGATAGGAATGCATCTGCAGTCCTTACAAATGGGTTGTCCTGTCGTCAGGCAGCCCTTCGGTCGGCCGGATTCCAAAGTCTGGGTCTGGCCTCGGCTGGTGTCGCACTTCACCCGACGTCATAGCTGCAGTTATTCGGGTATAAAGGCATCAGCAGACGCCATTTTCCTCAGTGTTTCTTGCCCCAGATGCCAGGTGCCCTCTTGGAAGGCTAAATTTGGATAAATGCCAATGTTTCCAAATAATAGAGAGCAAACACAAAAAATAAGCATGTATGTACATATATACAAACAAATACACCATAATAGACCCCCCCCCAGCTAGCTATAAGTTGGGCAAATACCCTAGGAGTACCACAGAGGGAAGGGTGGGTAATCCTGACTGCAGATGCATTCCTATCGGACATCTACATTTATGGTAGGTACAAAACTGTACTATGTCCTTCAAGGATGCATCTGCAGTCCTTACAAATGGGTAGAATACCATAGCCAAACTAGGGGAGGAGGAAAGAAGAGATTATGGTGTAGTTAGGATCCCTTGCAAAACAGCAGTGGCAAAACCTGCTCGGGATCTAGAGTATAAAGGTAAATTATAATGCTTGGCAAATGTATGCACGGAGGTCCAAGTAGCAGCCTCTATAATGTCTTTGGTAGCCACTCCTCGTAAGAAAGCTGTGGTAGTGGCTGTAGCCCTTGTAGAGTGAAGCCTGATGTTCTCTGGAGTTTTCTTTCCATGATAGGAGTAACAAAATCTAATGCAATTTCCTATCCACTTGGAGATTGTCTGTTTTGAAATTGCTTTTCCTTCCCTTCCCTTCCTGTTGCATATGCTACCACTAGCTGGTCAGTTGTTCTATTGCCCTTGGTCCTGTCCAGGTAGTAGCGTAACTGTCTATGTACATCCAAGGTATGCAACAGTCTTTCTCCCCTGTTCTGTGGGTTGGGGAAGAATGTAGGTAGGTGGATAGCCTGATTTAAAGACACTCTGGATACCACCTTAGGCATAAATGTAGGATTTGTTCTCATGGACACTCTATCTTGATGGAAGATCAGGAAGGGTTGCACTGCCATTAATGCCTGTAGTTCAGATACCCTTCTTGCTGAAGTGATTGCCAGCAGGAAAGCAGTCTTCCATGATAAGTATTGTAAGTCTGCTGTTGCTGCTGGTTCGAAAGGAGGAAGTGTTAATTTTTCTAGTACAAAGTTCAAGTCTCATGCTGGCAATGGTGGTTTCCTAGGAGGTTTTACATTTTTAATTCCTCTCAGAAACTGTCTGAGCACAGGATGTGAGAAGACAGGAGGATCCACTCTGTATTCTGCCGAAATAGCTGATGCATGTATCTTGATGGAAGAATAGGACAGGCCTGTGTGGAAGAGCTCTGCCAAGTATTCCAGGATGTTGGCTATGCTTACCAGTGACACATCTTCTCCCTTTGCAGTACTCCAAATGAGATATCTTTTCCATTTTGCTGCATAACTTTTCCTTGTTGAGGGTCTGCGAGCCTCAAGGATAATGTCTTTAACCCTTTGGGATAAATTTGGGTTAACTGATCTTATGTAATGTTCCAGGCAGTCAGCTGCAGAGTTTTCAGGTTTGGATGCAGGATGTTGTAGTTGTTCTGTGTTAACAGCAGTGGAACTAGGGGAAGTGCCCATATTTGTTCCCGAGACATGCTCCTTAGTAATGGGTACCAATGTTGCCTTGGCCAGTCTGGAGCTATCAGAATGATCTTTGGACAGTCCTCTTTGATTTTCAATAGCACTTTGTGCATCAAAGGAAGTGGTGGGAATGCATATGCTGTCAGGTTTTTCCAACTGAAAGATAGGGAGTCCACCTTCCAAGCAAGTGGGTGGTACATCCTTGTGCAGAATTTCTTTAGCTGGTGATTGTGTGGGGATGCAAATAAGTCTATTTCTGGCAGTCCCCATTTCTTTGTAATGGCTTTGAAGATGTCTGGATGCAGCATCCATTCGTGGGCATCCGTGGAAGTCTTGCTTAGTATGTCTGCTAGAATGTTTTCTTTTCCCGGTACAAAAATTGCTTGTAACTGAATGTTGTAGCTCAGAGCCACATTCCATAGGTCCAGTGCCATCCGGCATAGAGGGTATGAATGTGTGCCTCCCTGTTTGTTGATGTACCACATAACTGTGGTTTTGTCTGTCCTTATCATCAATTGACCTTCTCGGAGAAATGGTCTGAATGTCTGGATTGCCATTTTTACTGCCAGCATTTCCTTTAGATTTATGTGCAGGTGCAGCTGGTCTTGTGTCCATAAGCCTTGTATGCACTTGTCCAGCATGTGGGCCCCCCAACCGAGGTCTGAGGCGTCCGTTGTGATGGTTTGGCTTGGTTGAATGCTGTAGAAGGGCAATCCTGTGTTTGATTGACAGGCCTGTACCCACCATAGGAACTCTTGCTTCAGGCATGGTATTATTGGAATTTTGGTTTCTAGGCTGTGCTTGTGTTGAGACCATAAATTCTTTAGGTACCACTGTAGCTTTCTCATATGTAGTCTGGCATGAGGGACCAGTATTATGCAGGATGCCATGAAGCCCAGGGCTTGCAGTACTTTTCTTGCTGTTAGATGGTTCTGCTTTGTTAATGCCAAGAAGTAGAGAGGTAGTTGCTCTTGCTCTTCTGCAGTTAGGAATGCCATTTGTTTTGATGTGTCCAGATCTGCACCCAAAAAGGTTATTCTTTGGGATGGTATCAGCCTTGACTTTTTTATATTGACTGTATATCCCAGGCCTTGTAGCAGGTAAATGACTCTTTGTAAGTCTACTATGAGCTTGTTTTTGTTGTCCGCTTGTATCAGGCAGTCGTCCAGGTAGGGGTAAATTTGGATTCCCTGAAGCCTGCAATGCGCAATTACTGATGTCAGGCATTTCGTGAACACTCTGGGCACAGTAGATAAGCCAAAGGGCAATGCTGAGAATTGATAATGCTCTGATCCTGCAAGAAATCTGAGGTATCTTCTGCAAATTGGTCGTATGGGGACGTGCAGGTATGCCTCCTTGAGATCTAGAGTTACCAGCCAAGACTCCTTGCCCAGCATGGGAAGAAGCTGCTGTAGAGTCAGCATTTTGAATTTTGGAACAATGAGGAATGTGTTTAATGCGGACAGGTCGAGAATAGGCCTCCATTTGCTCTCCTTTCTTGGTACCAGGAAGAGTCTGGAGTAAAATCCCTTTCCTTGCTCCATAGATGGTACCTTTTCCACAGCTCTCATCTTTAATAATTGGTTTACTTGTTTTAGAGCTTCTGCCTTTTGATTCGGAGGTAGGTTTGGCATTCCTCTCTTTCCTGGTAGAGTATGGAAATGAAACCTGTAACCTTGGTGTATAGTTTGCAAAATCCACTTGTCCCTTGTGATGTGATGCCAGTTTTTTGAAAATAAAGCTAGTTTTCCGCCTAAGGGTGCTTCTAGTTGTTCCCTGGTAGGCGGTGCCAGAGTCAAGTCACTGTGATTGTCCTGTTGCAGTGGTGGTGGCTGCGTCTGTGCCTCGCTGGTTGTTACCCTGCCAGTGGCGTCCCCTGTAGGCACCCCTGGATTGGTTTCTGCCTCTTGAACGCCTATGCCTGCCTCTCTGTGCTTTAGAGGAGTCTGGAAAGGACCAGTTTTTGGAGGGCCAATTCCTGCTAAACCTTGGAGGCTGGACCTGTAAGAAATCTTTCACTGTTTGTACAGATTTTGCCTTCTCTTCCATCTTCTTCAGTACCTGTTGTGCAGGAGAACCAAATAAATTGGCCTTGTCCATGGGAGCGTCTAATAGTTTTGATTTGACATGGTCCGGTAAGGCCTGCTCTTTCAACCATGCATGCCTTCTGATAACTGTGCCAGTCATGGCTGATCTAAAGGAAGCCTCCAGTGCATCATAGCCACATTTTAAAGAATGGTTACTAACTTGCTGAATGTTATGTACCATTTCCTGAACATACTTCTTATCAAAAGGTTCATCAGAGGACAGTTTTTTAGTTAACTGGTCTAGCATAAATTCTTGATATTGGATCATATGAAATTGACAGTTCAAGGCCCTAGCTGACAGAGTAGCAGAAGTGTAAACTTTTTTACCCCATCTCTCTAAGGACCTGGATTCCCTTTCAGAGGGCAGGGGATTTTTAGCAGAGGTAGTTGCTACAGCCTTAGGCCCCTGGGAGATAGTCTCGGGATCTGCAAAAGGAGCCTTGTATAGATGGTGATGTGTGTCCGGGACCCTGTAGAACCTATCGGGCTTAGCAGGGGCCGGAGGTAATGAATCAGGAGCAGTACAAGCATCATTAAATGCATCATCTAGAACAGAAAGAACTGGAGGAATGGCTAAAGGCCTATGTTGTGGTAAATGCAGAAAGGTTCTAAGCCTTTTCCTGGAGTCTGAGAAATCTTGGCCCTGCCACTGAAATTGTTCCCTCATAGCATGCAAGGTTTCCCCAAAGGAAAATTCCTCAGGTGGAGAGGCAGAAGGAATGGACTCTTCAGCATCAGAGTCTTCGTAAGGGGAATAAGGAGCCTCTGGAGGGTCTGTATTATCTGTATCATCAGAGGAATCATCTGTGGACACTGGCTCAGGGGGCTCTGCTCTAGGCCTCTTCTCTGGAGGTGGATGAGAGGCCCTGTCTGGATGAGTCTGGGATCCCCGGATTAAAGAAATGAGATCCTCTGCCAGAGAAAGCATTTGGGTACTGGAGCTGGGCCTGTGAGAGGGGGTCTTAACAGGCACAGTTTTTGTAGCTTTAGCTGCTTTAGCCCTGGCAAAGGCCTTAATGGACATGGCTGCAGGAGGCCTAGCAGCTCCACGTGCAGGGGTGGAAATATCCAAGGGAATAGTGTCAGATAATTCCTGAGAAATCGCAACTGTAGGTTGGATTTCAGAAGCCGATTCCACCAGGTTAGAAGAGGCCTCGGTAGAAGGCATGTTTTTGGCTGAAGGAAGAACCGCTTGCTCGGTTTCAGCCGAAACCGAGACACTCGCGGTTGGCTTAACCGCGGTTTCGGCCGAAACCGCGGACAGCGAGTGTCGGTCCTTTTCCTTGCGTTTTTTGGATATTTGTGAAGTCGGAGGATCCGACGGCATAATATAAGCAAAATCAGAGCCGAAAAACTGTTCAGCAAATTCCGACCGACGTCTAAGCGTCCGTCGGTTAAAAGAACCACAGGCTAGACAAGCTGCTACGTCGTGGTCTGGGCCTAAACAAGGTAAGCAGTAAGAGTGGAAATCTTTATGAGGTATTTGTTTCCCACAAGTTAAACAGTTATTCACTTTTTCTGACATCGGCTGAGGCAAGAAAGAGTCCCCAACGGGTACTTAGCTTTTAGAAGTCTTCGAAGTAGTATTCGGTAGTAGTAATCTCTGGTTCTGACCGACCGGCACTTGCGAACAGCTTCTGCTTCGGGCGCCACGTGGCAAGAAAGACTGAGGAAAATGGCGTCGGCTGATGCCTTTATACCCGAATAACTGCAGCTATGACGTCGGGTGAAGTGCGACACCAGCCGAGGCCAGACCCAGACTTTGGAATCCGGCCGACCGAAGGGCTGCCTGACGACAGGACAACCCATTTGTAAGGGCTGCAGATGCATCCTTGAAGGACATCCACTAAAGCAGATCGATAGATGTAGGAAGGAAGGCAGCTCTGAAATAGGGAAACAAGAGCCAGGTATGAGGGGAGTTCACAGTAAGAAGGGTATGGCTGCAGGCAATTCTGGCTGGGATCCTTTACTAGCACCGGGCAAGTGATATAACAATTTCTCAAGTAAACTGCAGTAGGGATAGTAGCTTGTTACATACTTTCTTTAATCCTTTTAATCTCTCTTGTGGGAGAAAGAAAGAACTGTCCCTGTAGGGAGTCAGGCAAACAGAGTGAGACTTGCTATCCTGGGAACGGTTTTGGATATCCAGGAGGGCTGGGCCAGTAGACAAAGCAAGCTTAGGAGAAAAAAGCTGAAGAGCTAGGGAAAATATAGAGGAAGGCATTTATAAAATAAGTAGTAGGTTAGGCAGTAGTTAAGGATAATACATAATTTACAGATTATGAAAAGTACAGATTAGGCAGCAGTGAACATATACAAAACTAAGCAC
>NC_056746.1:922047352-922049852 GCF_019279795.1 Protopterus annectens | reverse complement strand
ATATCTGCCAAATATTCCAAGATAAGTGGGATGTTCAGTAATGATGCATCATGCCCTTTGCTGGTATTCCAATTGCTGAATCTTTTCCACTTTGCTAAGTAGACCTTTCTGGTGGACGGTCTTCGAGCCTCTGTTAGTATCCGCTGAACTTCCTTGGAGAGAGATAAGTTGAAGTTATTTACGGGATCTCCCAGGCTGTTAGCTGCAGAGTCTGAAGGTTTGGATGCAGTGTTTCGAAATTGTGTTGAGTCAAAGGTAGAGGCCACTGAGGGAGGGCCCACCTCCTCGTGTGACATATGCTCCGTAGTAGTGGGAACCAGTGTTGTCTTGACCAATACGGAGCTATTATGATTCCCTTGGGCTTCTCTGCTTTGATCTTTAGTAATACTGAAGTCATCAGTGGCAGAGGTGGGAATGCATAGATTGCTAGGGAGTTCCAGTTGAATGAAAGAGCATCTATTTTCCAAGCCTTTGGATGGTATGTCCTTGTGCAAAATTTTGGTAGAAGATGATTGAGGTGAGAGGCAAATAGGTCCACTTCTGGCTTGCCCCATGTCGAAGTGAGTTGTCTGAAAGCCTTCGGATGTAACCTCCACTCGTGTGGATCTGTGAAATTCCTGCTTAGGCTGTCCGCCAACACATTGTCTTTTCCTGGAACAAACTGTGATTGTAACTGGATGTTTAGACTCAGTGATTTCTCCCAAAGCTGCATTGTCAGTCTGCAAAGGGGTAAGAGTGGGTGCCCCCCTGCTTGTTTATGTACCACATCACAGTGGTGTTGTCTGTCCGTATCATTAAGTGACCTTGCTGGAGTTGGTTTTGAAAAGCCTCGATAGCATGCATTACTGCCAGCATTTCCTTTTGGTTTATATGCAGATGTGTTTCCTTTGAAGACCATTGTCCTTGTATACACCTGCCTTCCATGTGCGCCCCCCCATCCGAGGTCTGAGGCGTCTGTAGTCATGGTCTGTGTTATCTGTGGTTTTTTGAATGACATACCTGTGTTTTCCTGGCTCACCGAGGCCCACCATAGGAATTCCTTTTGTAAGCATGGAATGAGTGGTATGATTGTCTCCAAGTTGTTGCTGTGCTGAGACCAAACGCTTTTTAGGTACCATTGAAGCTTTCTCATGTGTAGTTTTGCTAATGGAACCAGTAGAATGCAGGATGCCATGTAACCCAGGGCCTGTAGGAATCTCCTTGCAGTCATCTGGGTGCGTTTTGCTAAACCTTTGAAGTACTGAGTTAACTTCTCTTGCTTGTCTTCTGTCAGGTAAGCCATCTGAGAGGCTGTGTCTAATTTGGCTCCTAAGAAGATTATTTGCTGGGATGGCTGCAGTCTTGACTTTTGGAAGTTGACTGTGTATCCCAGAGCTTGAAGTAATCGTATGACATATTCCAGATTTTTTGTCAACATCAATTTGTCGTCCGCTTGTATGAGGCAGTCGTCCAGGTACGGGTAAATTTGTATACCCTGGAGCCTGCAATGAGCAATTACTGAAGCCAGGCATTTTGCACACACTCTGGGCGCAGTAGATAAGCCAAATGGCAATGCTGAGAATTGATAATGCTCTGGCCCTGCAAGAAATCTGAGGTATCTTCTGCAGCTGTGTCTGATAGGGACATGCAGGTATGCCTCCTTGAGGTCCAGAGTAATCAGCCACGACTCCTTGCCCAGCATGGGAAGGAGTTGCTGTAGAGTCAGCATTTTGAACTTTGGTACTATGAGAAAGGTGTTTAATGCGGACAAGTCCAGTATTGGTCTCTATTGAGTTTCTTTTCTTGGAACAAGGAACAGTCTTGAGTAAAACCCCTGTTCTTGTTGTGGAACTCTTTCTATTGCTTTCATTCGAGTTAGCAGAGTGATTTGCTTGATAGCCTCTGCCCTTTGATGTTGTGGTAGATTTGGCATGCCTTGTTTTCTTGGTAAGGTAAGAAAATGAAACCTGTACCCTCGGTCTATAATGTCCAAAATCCATTTGTCCTTTGTCAGTCTGTGCCAGTTTTCTGCAAACAGAGATAATGTCCCGCCCAAGGGAGCTTCCAGTTGTTCCCTGGTAGGCGGTAGTAGAGGAAAGTCATTGAGATTGTGGTTGTTGGGCAGGAGAAACCCCTGCGTCACCTCTTTGGTTTCCTGGCTGCCATTGACGTACCCTGTAAGGGCCTCTGTATTGGCCTCTTCCTCGGCCACGTCTGTTCTTACCCCTTTGAAACTTTTCTGGATTAGGAAAGGACCAGTTTTTTGAAGGCCAATTCCTACTGAATCTGGGGGGTTGAACCTGGAGGAAATCCTTTACATTTTGAAATGATTTTGCTTTTTCTTCGATGGTCTTTAACACATCCTTAGCATTTGCACCAAAAAGCTTGTTCTTTTCCAAAGGTGCATCCAGAAGTTTTGCTTTTACATGATCTGGTAGAGGTTGATCTTTTAACCAAGCATGTCTACGCATCACTGCCCCTGTCATAGCTGCCCTACATGAAGCTTACAGTACATCATATC
>NC_056746.1:922022352-922037352 GCF_019279795.1 Protopterus annectens | reverse complement strand
CTGAAAAATAGGAAAGGAAGTAACCTTATTAGTGTTTATTATACATACACTAGAAAGCTTATTTGACTGTCCTTTACTACTCCTGTCCTAAAACTCCTTAATTAACTTTCTAAACTAGTTACTTTTCCTGCGTTAGAACTCCTTACTGTTACCTATCTCTCTCCTATACATCTTTTCTATACGTTTACCCCTTTATGTCTTTTAATAAGTAATTACAGAAAGTGATTCTTACCTTCTCTTAGCCTATAGAACACAGTCTCACTGTATAACTGATTGTCTCCCAGCCTCTCAGCTGTACCCCGCTCCGTTCGCCCTGTGGGCTCACTTCGCTCCCCTACCCTACCCCCAATTCCCACCCACCCCCCAGTAGTCCTAACCTTATACTTCTCTTACCACACCCCCTCCCTCATCTTACCAATCCTACTCGCCAATCTATTTACGAAAGTATCCACACCCATCCCAGTTATCTATTACTTCTATAAGCCACTCCTTATTGTAACTTACCACACCCCTTCTTCCTTCAGCCACTAACAATTTGTTCTCTCCTCTCTTTACTCTTCTCATTCATTACCTCCTTGCTTTCTACATCTCTACTCAACTCCTAAAACTTTTTATACATAATCTCAAAAGATGCCTTTAACAGTAAAAACAAACATTACCAAATCCATACTCATAACCATACTATCAACTGCCCTGACCTATGCCTATATCCTCACCTCCTTTGAAGAACCATACTACTACTATTTTAACTACTCTCCTAAACAGACAGCAATACACACTTCTATACTACCTATTAGTCAAATTAACATCAACTCAACTCCCAGCTATCTACTACCTAAATACCAAAGACTCTCCCACATTAAATATAATATACCCGCAGTAAAGAAAGTGAAACATTTAACCAACTTTATTAATAACTCTGCATTAAGACTCATTAAACCCTCCTTAAAAGATGGTGACATCCACCGTAACCCTGGCCCTACCAATCCACCTACCCTAATAACCTAGCCCATACTCCCAAACTCTTTCCTAATAGGACATCTGAATATCCACAGCCTTAATAACAAAGTAACCCATCTCCATGCCCTTTTAGATACCCATAGCTTTGACATCCTCTGTCTGACAGAAACATGGTTAAAACCTGAGACCAAAGACAATTAAATCATTCCCCAAGGGTATAATGTACTGAGACAAGACAAGACTGTATAAAAAGTAAGGGTGGGGGAGTAGCAGTCTTATTCAAAGACGGACTTCAGATCTCCACTTTACCATTCTACCCACTTCAAGATAGTAAGGCAGAAGTACTTATCACCAGATTTCAAATCAACCAAAACAAATCTCTATATATCATCTGCATCTACCTACCACCCGCTAATAATATCAGTACTATACAGTATATTCTAAGCTGGGTGTCCTCAACTTAGCCCGAAGAAACTATTACACTTGGTGATTTTAATACTGACTGGAAAACTGTCAATGCTGATAATCCTACCTCCCATATCAACCTTCATGGCTTCAGTCAAACTATCACCTCTACAACCAGAATCAATAAACCAAACAAAAAAGACAGCACCCTAGACTGGATACTTATAGACAAAAACAAACTTACAATGTAGGAACTCTGCCTGACAATGTTAGTGATCATACTTTAACCTACATCCTTAGGCATAAAAATGATATCTCAATTCCCCCATATACAGAATTGTATGTACCAACAAACACTTCAACCCAGTATCATTCCAAAATGAATTAAGTGCCTGTGACTGGAACCCTTTAAAAATTCTACCACTTGAAGAGGCTGTCAATTATCTAAACTCTAAATTCCTATCTATCTTTGACCGGCATGCACCCAAAAGGTCCATCAGAATGAAGGCCAAACCAGCCCCCTGGCTTTCCAAAGAAACCAGACAAAAAATCTTACTTAGGAATAAATCCTGGGCTAAGTGGAGAGCTAACAAACATACACATTTTTAAGCAACTAAGAAATAGTACAAAAAAGGCAATACTCATGGATAAAAAGAACTACTACTGTAAACTACAGCAAAATCACCAAAACAACCCCCAGAAGTTCTGGTCTAGTATCAATAAACTCCTTTCCCCAGGGCACTCTCGAACACCTACCCCACTTCAGGCAGACCCAGATAGCCCCCATCAAACTGCCAAGGTCAACTCCTTCTTTACAGAATAACCTTAAATGGAGGATGCAAAACAAACTTGTAAGCAAACAAAGCACCCTGAATCACTGCTAGATAGGCACACTGTTTTAATAAGCCGAACAGTTCACAAACAACACAAACGCTGATAATAATGCCCATACGTTTTCGTCAAAAACTTCATCAGATAATGCAAATACATTCAGGAAACCACTTAAATACTCTTTAAACATTTGAATTAACCAATGAAAATACTCTAAGTAAACTTAAATTAATAAATACCTTGAAATGCATTAAAAATTGTATAAAAAATCTATTACGTATATAAAACCACATAAATATACCCAATTTTAAAAAAACATATATATAACACATACTACCTGATGTAAAAGTGTATTCTTTACAGAAACAATACAAGCACTAGCTAGTCAACTTACTCCAGACAACTCAAGCCTTCCCACCTCCATACCCAGCACTCTACCAGCATTCTATATGCAACCAATCTCTACCACTCTCATCTACAAACTCATTCAAAAACTTAAGTCTTGTACTCCTTCTGCCGACCAGATACCTTCTGAATACCTCCAAAAAACAGCCAAAGTAATTTCCTATCCCATATCCATCCTCATAAATAGAACCATTAAGGAAGGAATCATTCCAGACATCTGGAAAATCTCCCATATTATCCCCCTTCACAAAGGTGGTAACTCAAATGATTACTCTAACTACCGGCCAATAGCTCTTTTATCACCCTTAGCAAAAATCATGGAAAAATGCGTTCACCAACAACTTTTAAACCATTTAACTCAAAATAACACAATAGCTAAGTGCCAGCATGGTTTTAGGCCATCACATAGCACCACTACCGCCCTGTTATCCTTTACAGATGTAATAAATAGAAATTGCAATAACAACCACCTCTCATCTGCACTCTTTATTGACCTCTCAAAAGCTTTTGACATGGTAAACCATACCCTTCTTATCAACATTCTTGAATCCTTTTCCCTTGACTCTCTGGCTATTAAATGGTTCATGTCCCACCTAACCAATAGACAACAAGCAGTTCTCTGGGAAAATAATATATCATACCTTCTACCAGTCACCCTCTGAGTCCCTCAAGGCTTTATTCTAGGTCCACTTCTTTTTAGATATATATATATATACATATATATATATATATATAGATAGATAGATATACACACACACATATATACACATGTACATGTATATATATATATATATATATATATATATATATATATTTATAAATATATACACACAAGTATATATATATATATATATATATATATATATATATACACACACACACATATATATATATATATATATATACACACACATACATATCTATACACATGTATATATATATATATATATATATATATATATATATATATATATATAAATACATACACATATACACATATATATATATATATATATATATATATATATATATATATATATATATATATATTACATACACACACACATACATATGTATGTATGTACTTCCATAGGGGAACCCAAGGCTCCATACTTGGTCCTTTCTTATTTAGCATCTTTATTAACAACTTTCACACCACTTTCCCACAATGCTCAGTAATCCAGTATGCTGATGACTCTACAATAATATGCACTGCAAACTCCAACTCTGAACTCCAGCAAATTACCCAGAATGTGCGCACAGCTACTGAATCCTGGATGCTTAACAATCTTGCCCTAAATCCCAAGAAAACTAAACTAGTAATTTTTACTCTTAGGAAAACCACTCGATTTGATAAAAAACTCTTACTATACAAGCCCAAGACAATGCCACTATAGAAGTTGTCCCACACACTAAATTACTAGGCATTATTATAGATGAAGACCTT
Source organism: Protopterus annectens (assembly GCF_019279795.1). Classification (NCBI taxonomy): domain Eukaryota; kingdom Metazoa; phylum Chordata; order Ceratodontiformes; family Protopteridae; genus Protopterus; species Protopterus annectens. The sequence continues at coordinate 922,033,304 of NC_056746.1, read as the reverse complement.
AACTTTGACCTACACATAAACAATAACATCAAAAAAACACACCAAAAGCTTGGTATGCTCTACAGGCACCAACACTTTCTTAGCTTCTCTACTAGACAAACCCTTGCAACTACCTTTTTATTACCCTCTCTCCTTTATGGTGCCCCACTCCTCGCTAATATCCGAAATTCTACAAAATCCAAACTTGCTATGCGTTACAACAGAATAGCAAAATTTGCCATGAAGGCCAAATTCTCATCCCACCACTGTAAGTGACTGAAACAATTAGGGTGGCTGGAACTCGCCCACTATCTCTCATTCACCCAACCAACTACTGTGGACAAAATAATCTACAGACCCACAGACTGTCCTGCTCTCTCAACTCTACTTGCCAAATACCATTCCAGCAGGCAACTAAGATCTGAAAATCATCTACTTCTAAAAGTAGATAAGTCCACCTTATCTGCAGATCAACTCCTCTATGCCTTCACTGTCGCCTAACTATGGAACTGACTTCCGCCTTCTATAAGAAACACAGGCAGCACCACCACCTTCAAACAAATGCTGAAAAATCATCTCAACTCTTCCTGGCTATGTTCCTGCTCTATAACCTAACCTCTTTACTCTCCTTATATGATTACTAAACTCCTATATCTTTTGCTACTAGTGACTGATGATATTTTCTCCATATTTATTTTTATCTTCACTTGTTGACACTGGTACAATAATACTGATCTCTGTTTATACCACTCTGACTGAATTCACTGAATTCTGCTTTAATGTATATGTTCTGTATATATTACTGTAATCAAACAAACTAGATTCCTGCTTTTATGTATATATTCTGTATATGTTAATATATTTACTATATGTAACACTGTTTCTGCTTCTAAGGCTGCGGTGGTGGTGCTGCGGTAGTGTTGTCGCCTCACAGTAAGACGTTGTCCTGTTCGGTTCTCAGCTAGAGCGTCTTCTGTGTGGAGGCATGCTTGAATGGGCGCACCTTCGTTGAAGGTTGTGCGTCAGGGCAACTCGGCACATAAAAATCTACTGCCAATCATTAGCGGACCGGAGTTCCGCTGTGGCGACCCCTAACCGGGAAAAGCGGAAAGACACAAACAAACACTGCTGCTGTACTAATTAATGTTTATATTTTTTCTGTATCTCGTTGGAGCTTTTCTCCCTGGGCCTCCAATGAAAATGGGCTCTTTTAGGCCCAGTGGATTTATCCCGGTAAACGCAATAAATAAAAAAAAAATAAATAAAATAAAAAGAAGTTATGTACTTACCATAACGTTCCATGTAAGTTGTTTATCTCGCCTTTATTCTCACTGATGGGTTCGGAGCCGATCCTCGGCTTAGACACAGCCGATATCAAAGCTCAAGGTTTGCCAGTAGCTCGAGACCAAGCCCCTTATCCCACAATGCACTGCTGGAATTACCTCAGATCTTGTTTGCTGCGAGTATATATACCCTTTTATTTATTTCTACAAGGAAGCACTTCCGAAGGGGAAGAAGAAGTACTGAATAATCAGGATGGTATTAACCTCCAAGTCAACTGTCAGCCAGGAGGGGGAAGGAGGGAGGGACGTGAGAATAAAGGAGAGATAAACAACTCACATGGAACGTTATGGTAAGTACATAACTTCTTTATGTGAAGTTGTTAAATCTCGCCGTTTATTCTCACTGATGGGTAGAGTCCCTAGCACCCTCAATCTTGGATGGCTCATGGAAGTACGTTTTTCAGTACCGTGGAACCAAAGGAAGACCTGCCCCTGGAAGCCTTATCTACTTTGTAAAGTGTGATAAAGGTATGAGGCTTAGATGAAGTGGCTGCAGCACAAATATTGTCAAGGGGCAATTTGGCATTGAAAGGCAGAAGACGTAGAAACGGCTCTGGCAGAATGAGCCTTAGGATTGTGCGTCAATGTCATGCTTGCATTCGCATAAACAAAGGATATACAATTTGACAACAATTTAGATAGGGCTGTTTTAGCCACTCGATTACCTTTTCTGGTCTCCGAAAAGGATACAAAAAGTTGATCTGATTTTCTAACATCCTTAGTTCTGTCAAGATAAAATCTGAGCTGTCTGGAATACGTGCTGCACAAACTTAATGTACACAATTTGTTAGAGTGGTTGGGAAAAAAGACTGGAAACTCAATGACCTGATTGATATTGGATTCAGAACATACTTTAGGCAGAAAAGAGGGGTTTGTTCTCAGAGATGCTCTATCAGCATGGAAAATCATGTAAGGAAGCCTGACAAATAATGCTTGAAGTTCTGACACTCTGCGGACATAAGTAATGGCTACTAGAAATATAGTCTTCCAGGACAAATATCTGAGATCACAAGAAGATGCTGGTTCGAAAGGGGGGAGAATGATTTGAAACAGCATAAAATCTAAATTCCAGGGAGAATAAGGAATTTTGACAGGAGGTCTCATGTGAAAAGCACCTTTAAGAAAAGCCTTAGATAACTTATGGCCCATAACATTAAACCCATCGAATCCAAGGTGGAAATCTGATATGGTGGCTAACTGGACTCGAACTGTGGCAGCTGCTGCTCCTGCTTTAAAAATCTTTGTCAAAAATTCTAAAATGGATGATAGAGGAGCTCAGAAAGGGTCGATTTTCTGTATATTGGCCCAAATTGAGGACCTGTTCCACTTACTGCAGTATAGTATCCTGGTGGATGGCTTGTGAGAAGACAAAAGGATTTGTCTTGTATCATCTGAGAGCAAATGAAGCCTGGCAATTAGGGGAAGTGGATTAGCCAAGCAGTCAATTTTAGGGACTGCAGTGAAGGATGGAGGTCGCCTGACGGGTGTGTCAGAAGGTCCATAACTGGGTCCAGGATCCATGGATCCTCCAGTAGATGATGAAGGAAGGGAAACCAAATCTGTCGAGGCCAGTAGGGAGCTATGAGGATAACTGTCCTTCCCAGCGACTTTGGTTTCTGTAAAACTTTGGGTATCAATGGAATAGATGGGAATGCATATAGGAGACCGGAGGCCAATCGGTTACGAGTGCATCTCTCGGGGAATGTGCCGGAAGTGGTATTAGGGCAAACTAGCTTCTGCATTTGCTATTGATGTGACTGGCAAAGAGGTTGCAGCAAGGCTGGCACCATTTGCGGAAAATCAAATCAGCAACTCATTGGTTGAGAGGCCACTTGTGAGACAACAGTATTGCCCTGCTTAGCTTGTCCGCTATCACGTTGGATTTCCCCGGGATGTGCAATGCTATCAGAAAACGGTGGGACAACACAGCCCATTGCCATACCCTGAGGGCTTCTCGACAAAGGGGGTAAGACTTGGTTCTGCCTTGTTTGTTAAAGTACCAGACCACTGACATGTTGTCCGTATGAATTGCAATTGTCCCTAGAGGAAGAGAGTCCTGAAAGTACTGCAACGCCAGAAATACCGCTCTCAACTCCAGAACATTGACATGCAGATGTGACTCTTGATCCGTCCATGTGCCTTGGGTAGTCTTCCCCTGGAGCGTTTGTTCATCTTTATGTGACAGTACGCGTTCTTGAGATTTATGGAGCACATCCAATCGCCTTTCCCTAGGAAGGGAAGAATGGAATGAAGCGTGACCATTCAGAACTTCTCTTTCTTTACAAATTGGTTGAGTCTGCTGAGGTCCAAGATAGGTCTCCAGTTCCCTGTTTTCTTTGGTACCAAAAAGAATCTTGAGTAAGCTCCAAATCCATGTTGAGACTGGTTCGATGACTCTTTTTCTAGCAATTTTTGGACCTCTACGATTGCTTGTTCCCTGAGACTCGGTGGAACATCTGGGATTCTGCTTACAGTAGTAGGAGGGCAAGAGAACGGTATGAAATATCCTCTGGAAATGATGCTTTGTACCCATGTATCTGATGTTATGTTTAGACAGGCTTCTGGGTACAAGGACAAGCGTCCCCCGACTGCCTCCAGAGCCAGACAGTCGGACCTCCTTTCAGGAGCGCTGGTAGGGCTGACGAGAGAACTGGTCTGTGTCACCCTGTTGCTACAAACCCCCTCTGCCGCGCGGGCGGCGTCTTCCATTATAAACCCCTCCTCTGCCTCTAGAGGGGGTTTCTCCACGTGTGTCCTTAAAGGTTCCCTGTGCTTTTCGGAACCACATTTTCCTGCCCCTAGGGCCCTTGGGGTAGGGCAGAGTAGGGGTAGAAAAACGGACTCCAACTGCAGATAGGGTCTTGCCTTCCTGCTCACCCCCGGTTAAAGTTTCCTTTACTTTGGGCCCAAACAGTGATGAGACATCAAATGGGGTGTTGATAAAGGAAGACTTAAAGGGCTCCACAAAGGAACAGAGATGCATCCAGGCTAGTCTCCCCAGAGCAATGCCTGAACTAGCGGCTCTACTCGAACCATCAGCTGCATAAGATATAAGACGCAAGGACGAGTTCACAACCAAGTTTAGGATAGTGAGCTGTGTGCTGACTTTGTCGGCAACCCATGCAGCTACCGTACACTGGAGAGTATCTCCTAGCTCTTTCAGATCATCTCTTTGCAGCCTCATGAAATGGGTTAAATAGTTCAGTGATCGCAGAGAAAAAGTCACTGAACTAAACATGCATTTCCCATATCTATTCATGATCCTAGAAGGATGGATAGATGCTGATGTTTCAGACACCTCCTTTTTGGTGGCTGCAGCAACAAAGTACAGTTTTGTACCTACCATAAATGTAGATGTCCGATAGGTATGCATCTGCAGTCATAACATATGGGTTGTCCTGCCTCAGGCAGCCCTTCGGTCGGCCGGATTCCAAAGTCTGGGTCTGGCCTCGGCTGATGTCGCACTTTTCCCGACATCAGAGCATCTGGGGTATAAAAGCATCAGCCAACGCCATTTTCCTCAATTTTTCTTGCCCCAGATGCCAGGTGCCCTCTAGGAAGGCTAAATTTGGATAAATGCAAAAAAGTTCCAAACATTTGCAAAATTATATAAATATATACATGTATATACAAACAAATACACCATAATAGATTCCTCCAGCTAGCTAAAAGAGGGGTAAGTACCCTAGGAATACCACAGAGGGGTAGGAGGGAGGGTAAACCTGACTGCAGATGCATACCTATCGGACATCTACATTTATGGTAGGTACAAAACTGTACTATGTCCTTCAAGGATGCATCTGCCGTCATAACATATGGGTAGAATACCATAGCCAATCTGGGGGAGGAGGTACCAAGAAAAGGATGGTGTAGTTAAGATCCCCTGCAGGACTGCAGTAGCAAAACCTGCTCTGGATCTGGAGTATAAAGGTAGATTGTAATGTTTGGCAAATGTATGCACGGAGCTCCAAGTAGCAGCTTCTAAAATGTCCTTGGTAGCCACCCCTCGTAGGAAGGCTGTAGTGGTGGCCGTGGCCCTTGTGGAATGAGGCCTGATGTTTTCAGGAACTGTCTTTCCATGAAAGGAGTAACAAAATCGAATGCAATTTCCTATCCATTTTGAAATTGTCTGTTTGGAAATTGCTTTTCCTTGCACCCCAGTGGCATATGCTACAAATGTTGGTCAGTTTTTCTGCTAGTTTTAGTTCTGTCCAAGTAGTAGCGTAGTTGTCTGTGTATATCCAGGGTGTGCAGAAGTTTTTCCCCTCTATTCTGTGGATTTGGGAAGAACGTAGGCAAGTGAATAGCTTGGTTCAAGGATACCCTAGATACCACCTTTGGCATAAAAGTAGGATTGGTTCTTAGTGAAACTCTGTCCTGATGGAAGATAAGAAATGGCTGTACTGCCATTAATGCTTGTAACTCAGATACTCTTCTTGCTGAAGTTATTGCCAGAAGGAATGCAGTTTTCCAAGACAGAAACTGTAGATCCGCTGATGCTGCTGGTTCAAAAGGAGGAAGTGTTAGTTTCTCCAACACAAAGTTGAGATCCCAAGCAGGTAGAGGGGGTTTTCTTGGAGGTTTAATATTTTTGATCCCTCTCAGAAATTGCCTGAGGAGAGGGTGTGAGAAGATAGGTGGATCCACATTGTATTCTGCTGAAATTGCTGAGGCATGAATCTTAATGGAAGAATAGGACAGGCCATTGTGGAACAATTCTGCTAAGTATTCCAGAATATGTGTCATGCTTGACACTGTCACATCTGAGCCCTTTGATGTGTTCCAAATGAGAAATCTTTTCCATTTAGCTGAGTATGTCTTCCTTGTGGAAGGCCGGCGAGCTTCCAAGATAATGTCCTTCACTCTCTGTGATAAAACATTTTGATTGGGATTTAAGGAATTTTTCAGGCAGTTAGCTGCAACGTTTTCAAGTTGGGATGCATGATCTTGAAATTGTTCTGCGTCAGAAGAAGAGGCCATAGGGGGAGAGACCATGGTTTTGCCTGTGACATGCTTCTCAATAATGGATACCAGTGTTGCCTTGGCCAGTCTGGAGCTATCAGAATCACTCTTGGCTGTTCCTCCCTGATCTTCAGTAGAACCTTGTACATTAATGAGAGAGGTGGGAAGGCATATACTTTTAGAGCTTTCCAGCTGAAAGAGAGAGAGTCCACCCTCCAAGCTTGTGGGTGGTATGTCCTTGAGCAGAATGTCTTCAGTTGATGGTTGAGGGAGGAGGCGAACAGATCTATCTCCGGCATTCCCCAAGCCTTTGCTATGAGTTGGAAGATGTCCGGGTGCAGCATCCATTCGTGTGCATCCATGGTAGTTCTGCTTAAGCTGTCTGCCAGTGTATTCTCTTTTCCTGGCACAAACTGGGACTGTAGTTGGATATTGAGTTTCAGGCATAGTTCCCATAGATTCATAGCCAGCCGGCATAGAGGGTAGGAGTGTGTGCCTCCCTGCTTGTTTATCTACCACATGACCGTGGTGTTGTCTGTCCTTATAAACAGGTGGCCTTGATGGAGGAAGGGTTTGAAAGCCTTGATTGCATGCATCACTGCCAGCATTTCCTTTTGGTTTATGTGCATGTGTAGCTGTCCTTGAGACCATAGGCCTTGGATACATTTGCCCTCCATGTGTGCTCCCCATCCTCGGTCTGAAGCGTCCGTGGTGATGGTTTGTTTTGTTTTTGGTTTTTTGAAAGGCAACCCTCTGTTGGACTGGCAGGCCTGAGCCCACCACAGAAATTCCTTTTGAAGGCAAGGAATGACCGGTATCAAAGTTTCTAAACTGTGACTGTGTTGAGACCATACACTCCTTAGGTACCATTGTAATTTTCTCATATGCAGCCTGGCCTGTGGTATCAGAATTATGCAGGATGCCATGTAACCCAGGGCCTGCAGGATTTTCCTTGCAGTAAGCTGAGTTTGTCTTGTCAGAATCATGAAGTAATCTGGAAGTTGTTTTTGTTTTTCTTCTATGAGAAAGGCCATTTGAGTGGTTGTATCCAGATCTGCCCCCAAAAAAGTTATCCTTTGGGATGGCACAAGTCTTGACTTTTGGATGTTGACTGTGTATCCCAAGGCCTGTAGCAGGTGGATGGCATAGGCCAAGTCCTTTATCAAAGTTCCCTTGTTGTCCGCTTGTATAAGGCAGTCGTCCAGGTATGGGTAGATTTGAATCCCCTGAAGTCTGCAGTGTGCAATTACTGATGCCAGGCATTTCGTGAATACTCTGGGCGCAGTAGATAAGCCAAAGGGCAATGCTGAGAATTGATAACGCTCTGATCCTGCAAGAAATCTGAGGTGTCTTCTGCAACTTGGTCGAATAGGGACGTGCAGGTATGCCTCCTTGAGATCTAGAGTCACCAGCCAAGACTCCTTGCCCAACATGGGAAGAAGTTGCTGTAGGGTCAGCATCTTGAATTTTGGCAGAATGAGGTAAGTATTCAGTGCGGACAGGTCGAGAATAGGCCTCCATTGATTTTCTTTTCTTGGTACAAGGAATAGTCTGGAGTAAAATCCTTGGCCTTGTTCTGAAAGTGGTACCTTTTCTATAGCTTTCATTTGAAGCAAGTTGTTGATCTGCCTTAAAGCCTCTGCCCTCTGATTTGGTGGCAGGTTTGGCATTCCGTTTCTTTCTGGCAAAGTGTGGAAGTGGAACCTGTATCCTTTGTCTATTATTTGCAGTGTCCATGTGTCCCTTGTAATATAATGCCAGTTTTTTGAGAATAAAGCCAGCTTTCCGCCCAAGGGTGCTTCCAGTTGATCCCTGGTAGGCGGAATCAGAGTAAAGTCATTGAGCCTGTCCTGGTGTAGTAGTTGTTGTTGCTGCTGCTGTTGCACTACTCCTCTGGTTGGCAGGCTGCCACTGACGGCCTCTGTAGGAGCCCTTCGATTGGCCTCTGCCCCTAGGGCGTCTGTTCCTGCCTCTCTGGGCTCTGTCCGAGTCTGGAAAGGACCAATTCTTAGTAGGCCAGTTTCTGCTGAATCTCGGTGGTTGTACTTGCAGGAAATCCTTAACTGTTTGCACAGATTTTGCTTTTTCTTCAAACTTTTTTAAGACCTCTTGAGCAGAGGAGCCAAATAAATTTTGTTTCTCCATTGGAGCATCCAGGAGTTTAGCTTTAACATGGTCTGGCAAAGATTGTTCCTTCAGCCAGGCATGCCTACGAATAACTGCCCCAGTCATAGCTGACCTAAATGAAGCCTCCAATGCATCATAGCCACATTTTAAGAAATGATTACTAACCTGCTGTGAGTTGTGTACCAAATCCTGTAGGGGTTTACGTTCAAGGGGTTCAGGAGAAGAAAGCTTCTTATTCAGTTCATCTAACAAATACTCTTGGTACTGTATCATATGAAATTGACAATTTAATGCCCTGACAGAAAGAGTTGCAGAAGTATATACCTTCTTTCCCCATCTCTCTAAAGCTCTAGACTCTCTTTCAGAGGGTAGAGGATTTTTGGCAGTGGCGGCCGCAACCCCTTTAGGGCCCTGAGAAATAGTTTCTGGGTCTGCAGAATGGGCTTTATACAGATGGAAATGAGAATCCGGTACCCTCTAGTATCTACCAGGCTTGGCAGGAGCCGTTGGGAGAGTATCCGGGGCTGTACTGACATCATTGTACACATCATCAATTACATTCAAAAACAGGGGGTATAGCTAAGGGCCTATATGTTGAGGCAAATGTAAAAAGGTCCTCAATCTTTTTCTAGAATCAGAGAATTCCTGACCTTGCCATTGAAAATGCTCTCTCATGGAGTGTAGAGTCTCACCAAAGGAAAACTCTTCAGGAGGGAGGCAAGGATAGATTCTTCAGCATCAGAATCCTCATAGGGCGAATAAGCCTCCTCCTGGTGGTCTGACAACTCAGATCCATCCTTGGACTCATCTGAAGAGTGTGGGTCAGAGGGGTCAGTCCTGGGCCTTTTGTCTGGTGGAGGGTGAGAGGCCCTGTCTGGGTGAGGTTGTGAACCTCTAATTAAAGAAATAAGGTCCTCTGCAAGGCTGAGGATCTGAGAACTAGAGGAAGGCCTCTGGGAGGTAGTTTTGGGAGGCAAAGCTTTAGAAAGTTTAGCAGCTTTAGCCCTAGAAAAGGCCTTAATGGACATGGAAGCAAGGGGCCTAGCTGCCCCACGTGCAGGAGTAGAGATGTCCAAAGATATGGTGTCGGACATTTCCTGGACACTGGTTTCGGTAGGTAGCTCGGTAGCCGACTCAGCCGGGGCCTCCCGGGCCGCGGTGGTCGGTTGGATGGATTCGGAAGAAGGAATCTCCGAGGACTCGGTTTCGGCCGAAACCGAGACACTCGCGGTAGGCCTTACCGTGGTTTCAGCCGAAACCGCGGGCCGCGAGTGTTGGTCCTTGTCCTTCCGTTTTTTCACCAAATGCGAAGTCGGAGTCTCCGACGGCATTTTATATGCAAAAGTGGCCCCAAAATATTCCTCTGCAAACTCCGACCGACGTCTAAGAGTTCGTCGGTTGAAGGAAGCACAGGCTGAACAGGACGATACGTCGTGGTCTGGGCCTAAGCAAGGAAGGCAGTAGGAATGGAAATCCTTGACACTGGAGGGTATAAATGTATCTCCAAACACCATCATATTGGGTGACTTCAACTACCCGAATATAGACTGGGAACATTACTCAAGCCCTAACTTTCTAGCCCAACGGTTCCTGGAGTTCATAAATTCAAATGCCATGGAACAGCTAGTCACTGTTCCCACGAGAGGAGAAAATATACTAGATCCCATTGTCACAAACATGGGGACAAAATGCTCCACACCGGAAGTATATCCCTCATTGGTGAGATCTGATCATAAACTAATCTCACTGGAAATCCACATCCCGCCCCCACCCCAAACAAAAAAGACCATAGTGAAGAACTTCTCTAAAGCAAACTTCACACTACTCAAGACTGGTGTAGTATCCTTCAAGGCCCCTGAGCCAGAGGAAACCACAACCCAAGCTGCGGAAGCCCTTACAAATGCCTTCTATGAACACCTCCAGGACTGCATGGATCAGGCAATCCCAAATAAAACTAAGACTCTTTCCACAAAGGGCAAACGTCCAGTCTGGTGGACCCCAGCCATTAACAAACTTTACAATAAGAGGAGAAAGGAAGTCACCCCTGATCATTATTAGTAAAAAAATACGAGCACTCATAAAATCAACTAAGGCCAATTTTGAGAGAAAAATTGCCATGGATTCAAAGGACAATCATAAGGCCTTTTTCAGCTATGTTAGGAACCTGGGTGGAAACTCCCAGATATGCTCAGAATTAGTCCAAAATGATACAAAAATCACTGAACCCACAGACATTGCCAACATACTGGCAGACAGGTTCAGTGCAAACTTCACCCCTCTCCCCTAAAGGAGAGATAACTATCCCAGCCGAGTGTAGCCTCCCGGACATCTCAAATGCACAGGTGAAAGCTGCTCTCTCTAAAGCTAAAAACACAGCATCAATGGGACCGGATGGTGTCCCCGGCTGTGTGCTACACGAGCTAAATGAGGAATTAACCCACACATAAGGCAGCTGTTTAATCTCAGCCTTACCACAGGATACGTGCCCAAGGAGGCGTGCAGCAACTGTGGTCCCACTCCACAAAGGCGGCGCCCACGGAC
>NC_056746.1:922007352-922017352 GCF_019279795.1 Protopterus annectens | reverse complement strand
GAAGCCCAAAGCCTGCAGAATTTTTCTTGCAGATAACATTGGTCTTTGTTGCCAACATTTCGAAGTAAGAAGTCAGTTGCCTTTGTTTGTCTGGCGTGAGATAAGCCATCTGGGCAGTTGTATTTAAGCTTGCACCCAGGAATATTATCTCTTGAGAGGGTACTAGTTTTGATTTCTTTTCGTTTACCATGTGCCCTAGGCAAATTAGTAATCTTTTTACAAACGCCAGATGCCTCAGTAGAATGTCTTTGTTCTCTGCTTGAATAAGGCAATCGTCCAAGTAAGGGTATATTTGAATTCCCCTTTGTCTGCAGAAAGCAATTACTGGTGCCAGGCATTTTGTGAAGGCCCTGGGCGCAGTAGATAAGCCAAAGGGCAGTGCAACGAATTGGTAGTGCATTGATCCAGCTATGAATCTGAGGTATAGTCTACAAGAATGTCTGATTGGGACATGCAGGTATGCCTCTTTTAGGTCCAAAGTTACAAGCCAAGCCTTGTTGCCCAGCATGGGAGGAAGCTGCTGCACAGTCAACATTTTGAATTCTGGAACGTCCAGAAAAGTGTTTAGAATAGACAGGTCCAGTACTGGTCTCCAGGCTTTGTCCTTTCTGGGTACCAGGAATAGTCTTGAGTAAAATCCTTGTCCCTGCTCTTGCTGTGGTACTCGCTGAATGGCCCTCATGTTCATGAGGGATGTAACTTATTTTTGTTCCTCTGCCCATTGATTTTGTGGCAGGTCTGGCATACCTTTTGCCTTTGGCAGGGTGTGAAAGTGGAACCTGTAGCCCTGGGACACTATATTCAAAACCAATTTATCCTGGGTGATTATATGCCAATTTTGTGAAAAAAGTGCTAGTTTTCCCACTAAGGAGGCTGCCAAAAGATAAGTGCTTGGTATTGGCAGAGGAAAGTCATTGGGACTGTTTTCTATATGGCGGTGATTTGTCTTCTCTGCTTTTGGAGGTAGAAGCACCCCATTCTTTAGGCCTGTATGAGCTTTGGGGCTGGGATCTGCCTCTTGGGTGTCTGTATCTGCCTCTTTGTGGCCTGTCTGACACTGGAAAGGACCAATTCTTTGAAGGCCAGTTCCTGCTAAATCTGGGTGGTTGTACCTGTTACAAATTCTTAACAGTCTGCATAGATTTCGCTTTATCCTCCATTTTCTTCAACACCTCTTCTGCCTTAATACCAAACAAAGTATCTTGCTGTAAAGGAGCATCCAATAATTTTGCTTTAACATGATCAGGCAGATTTTGTTCCTTTAACCAGGCATGCCTTCTAATGACAGTACCCGTAACAGTGGCCCTGCAAGAGGCCTCCAGTGAAACAAAATCACATTGTAAAGTACGCTTTCCCACTTGTTCAGCTGCATGCAATAAATCCTGCACTTCCTTGTTATCTGGACATTCAGAATTTGTCAACATTTTCTGTTTTAGCAGTGACATTAAATATTGCTGATATTTAAGCATATGAAACTGACAATTTAAAGCCCTTACAGCCAAGGTAGCAGAAGTGTAAACTTTTTTCCCCCATCAGTCCAGTGCCCTAGAATCCCTATCAGAGGGGACAGGGTTTTTCGTAGTGGTAGTCTTGACCCCTTTGGGACCCTAAGATACAGTTTCTGGGTCAGCAGCAGGGTTTTTATATAGAAATTTGTGGGAATCTGGAACCCTGTTGTATCTGTCTGGCTTAACCGGAGCAAGGGGTAAAGAGTCAGGAGACAGGCTGGACTCTGAAAATACATCATCTACTATGTCTAGAACAGGTGGAATAGCAAGAGGTCTGTGCTGAGGAAGTAAAAGAAAGTCTCTGAGCCTTTTCTTAGATTCTGAGTAATCTTGGCTCTCCCAGTGAAAGTGCTCCCTCCTAGTATGAAGGGTTTCCCCAAAAGAATAATCCTCAGGAGGAGAGGATGAAGGAATAGACTCTTCAGGATCAGAATCCTCACAGGGAGGAAGGGAGTATCCCTGTTCAGAAGAGGAGTCCGAGGAAATGGAAACCTGATCTGAAGATTCATATTATGTCTCTTGCTTAGTTCTCTTATCAGCAGGGGGATGGGAACCCCTGATCAAAGTAATTAGGTCTTCGGCCATTTTAAGCATCTGTTTTTTAGGCATGGAAATCTGTGCAGGAGAATGCTGTACTTGTTTCTTTATCTTTAGAGTTGCTTTAGTCTTTGCCTTTGAAGCTGAGGTTGGCTTTACATATAACTGTGTAGGTCTGAAAACACCCTTAGAAACCGATGCCTGCTCAGCGGCTCTGGACCCATCTGAGGTAATAGTTTCTGAGTGTCCAATACCTTGAGTATCCAGAGGCCTAGTCGGCTCCACGTGGGAGTCGGAAGTGGCCCGTGGTTCTGAAGTAGCGGGCGTCAGAGGCTACAAAAGCACCTCACTGAGAACCGGCGAATCGGCGACTGGCATAGCGGAGGCCTCGCTGTCGGTTTTGGACCTCGGATGCCTATCCTTTTTCCTTGCGCTTTTTATAAACTGCGGTCGTCGGCGGTTCCGACGGCATTATATAATTAAATCTTCGGTCAAAGTAATGAAAGGCAAAATCGTACCGATGCTTAATAGTGCATTGGTTAAATCTAGCACAAAACTGACAGCTAGCAACATCGTGGTCAGGGCCTAGGCAAGGAATACAGTAAGAATGAAAATCCTTATGAGGTATTTGCCTCCCACAAGAAATACAATTGTTAACTTTTTCTGACATCGGTCTTGACAATAAAGTTTCCCCAACGGGGTACTTAGCTTTAATGAAGACTTCGGATCTGAAATTCGGTTTTGAAAATCTCGGGAGTCGGCCGACCGGCACTTGCGAACTGCTTTTGCTTCGGGCACCGCGCGGCAAGAAAGATTGAAAAAAATGGCGTCGGCTGCATCTTTTATACCCCTGGCGCACTGACGTCAGGGAAGAGGTGACAGCAACAGACGCCAGACCAGGACTTTGGAACTCAGGCCGACTGCGGGTAGCCTGCCAGCAGGATAACCCAACTGTAATGACTGCAACAGTGAAACACGATGAACATCACCTTGTGCGTCTGGGAAAAATCTCTTTCTTAAACCACATTTTCCTGCCTCTCTGACCCTTAGGGTATGGTCTAGAAGGGACGGAAAAATGTGCTCCCATGGCAGAGAGAGTTTTCCCTTCCTGCTCGCATCTGGTGAGTGTGTCTTTTACCTTTGGCCCAAACAGAGAGGAACTGTCAAAGGGGGCATTGGTAAACGTAGATTTGAAGGGGTCCGCAAACTTACATAAGCGCATACAGGAGTGTCGCCTAAGGGGAAACTCCTGAATCCGCTGCCCCTGTTCGCTCCATCTGCTGCATAAGATATCAGCCTCATGGTGGAGTTAACAATGGAGTTTAGGGTAGACAACTGAGCAGTAACCTTCTCAGGGCCTCCTTCAGCTAAAGTACCTTGGAGAGCATCTCCTAGCTCCTTTAGGAGATCTCTATGAAGCCTAGTGAAATGGATGAGGTAATTTGGCAATCCGAGTGTAAAAGCCACTGAAGAGAAGATACGCTTCCCGTATCTGTCCATCATTCGAGACTTTTTGTTCAGTGGGTGGACAGATGAGGAAGTTTCTGCTAGTTCCTTCTTTGTGGCTGCTGCACCACCATGGCATCTACAGGCACACCTTTGGTCAAAAACACTTTCTCTTTGAGGGCTGAAAGAAATTTATTGGGCCTTCTGGGGACTGGTTCCACAGCATCAGGAGTTTCCCCACACCTTTCGACTGACTAAATCTAACAGTTCATCGAAAGATGAAGATACCCCAGAAGGAGTGACTCTCTGTTTCAGGATCTCTAGGATATCTACAAAGGAGATCTCATCATAGGACGACCTAGGAGACCCTTCTGACTCCTCGAGGTCAGTGTCAGAGGTGATGGACTCATCAGTGGAGTCTACATGCTTCCTCTTGCAAGCCTCTTCTGAGGAGGCTCCACAGAAGGGTATTCTGGGGAGGTCTCAGAAGACTGGGGGCCACCCACTGGGGGCTCCTGAGGCTGCGGGCCTCTGCTGTCAAGAGAGAGAGAGAGAGAGAGAGATAGTGCTGAGACAGAGGTCGGAGCTTGAGGGGGAAGAGCATCTGTACCCTTGTATGGAGCTGAAGACCTAGACAGCATGCTCATCATCCCGAAGGCATAACTCTCCGGCTCCGAGGACACCCCCTGTTCCAAGGAAGTGGAAGTAGCCCTTGACCCCAGAGCGATCGGCTCCGAGACAGATGTAGGATCCAAGCTCAAGCGAGCAGACGCACCAAGAAGTAGGCTCGGAACCTGAGAAGTTCGGGTCCGACTGGTGAGCTTCAGCTCCTAGACACCAAGGACGGCACCGAAGGTGTCGGAGAGGAACTCGTCTCTGAGACAGACAATAGGGGTGCTGGAACCGACGATTCCACAACAAGCAGCACCGATAGCTCTGAAAGACCGATACGGCTCTGAGGAGGAACAGAAGCAGGTAAAATGGCCTTAGACGGCTCCGGGGCCGATTCGGTCGGAGCCGGCAACAAATTTGTTAGCACTGATGACTTTAAGAGTCTGATCACTACTCTCTCTACATCCTCTTCAGAAAGATTCTTGAAAGATCTGGAAGACATGGTAGGTGATCGAGATCTCTGTAAAACGGAGATCTGAGTGTATTGGACACCAGTAAGAAATCTCTAGACCGGCTCAGAGGTAAGAATTCAGTAGCCGGCTCTGAAAAACTTGGGGCCGAGACTGGAATGTCAGTGTCAATAACTTCGAACAGCTCCAAAGGCAGAGGAGCCGAAGAGGTAGAAGGTTTTCCAGTTTACTAATTTTTTGTGGAGATCCAGATAAAAACAGCCGGTGTAGGAGACTCTTTTTATGGACTTGACTTTCTCTTTTTGAGAAGAGGGAGACCTGGAATGAGATGACGAAGAGCTGGCTAAATCCTCCACAAAGGAAGGTTTAAAGAGACCTTTCAGGATCAATTTGTTCTTCCTTTCCTGGAGAACCTGAGAACTAAAGGACTGGCAAAAGGTGCATGTTTCCTGAAGATGTATGGCTCCCAGGCAATAAACACAAATGCTATGTCCGTCAGTCAGGGACATTTTTTGAGAGCATTTAAGATACTTTTTAAAGCCCAAAGGTTTATGATCCTTTAATTCTTTAGACATATTGTCACAAAAAAAAGCAATCACAAGAGATATACGCAGAGGACGAGAGGACAAGGTCCTCTAACTTAAACGGGCCTAGCTCTACTCAAAAAACACTGCACACCAGGAAAAAACAGAGGACTAGGTCCTCTAACTTAAACGGGCCTAGCCCTGCTGAGGAAAACACACTAGAGAGAAGGCAACAGAGGACTAGGTCCTCTAACTTAAACGGGCCTAGCCCTAAACAGAGGAGTAAGCAACGGCCAACAATCTGCAAAAACAATTGCAATAAAGTCAACAAACACACTAACTAAATAGTACTAGCTAATGAGTGTTAAGCTATTAATTTTAAACAATTACTCTAGTCCAAACAAAGGCTAGAATAGGTCCTGCCTAAAACAAGGACCTACGCCTAAGAGAAAAAAATTTAGCAAAAACTAGCACATAGAAGAAGGGATACCACTAAGAAAGAAGGGGCCTGCAGAAGCGATGGCCAACAAGTTTGCAACAACAATTTGTAATAATTCAAAAAAACACGTTAAATAATTTACTGCTAGAGAAAAACAAACAGTTAGCCTATTTACACTAAAACTACTATTATTATCAAAAAATGATCACTACAGAAACTGCAATAAAGAAGAAATTCCAACTTAGCCACGGCCAAGAAAGAGAGCACTTCTGAACTTGTAGACATGGCAAACGAGATCTGGGGATTCTTACTAGTGCACTATGGGATACCTACCTTGCCACGAGCTAACTGAGAGACTTCGAGCTTTGTAATCGTCCGAGTCGGAGCTGAGGATCGGCTCTAAACCCATATGCAAGAATGAAGGCGAGATAGGACTACAGAACATATGAAGTTATTGAGAGATTTCAAATATAAACACAAGCAAGCTTATGTTTTGAAAAACTCAATTCTGGTCAAGGAAGTATTGTTAACCACTTGGGCACAAACAAAGATGCAGTGAATGGAGCCACTTCCACCAATGAAGTTCTGTTAAATACTAATGCCACCAACCAGATGCCCATCAAAGATTTTTTAGTTTCTGGTACAGGAAATGCAAAAGGGACCAAAAGGACAGCAAGAGGAAGGAACCATAGCTAACAGTTTCTAACAAGGACATTAATATTAGTAAATGTTCAGTGTTAAATTTGACTGACGCATCCTTTTCTGAATTTCATTTAAGTGTTCTAACAAAGGGTTTTCATTTATACCCTCTCAATGTGACAATTTAACCAATGTACTATTAGATACATGGTTTACTACAAAACTTCATCTTAAGTATATATTGTATGATGCTGCAGATAGTGTTATTCCAATACATTGAAAAAGAAAAGTTTGTTTAATCCTGCATTACATAATGCACTCATTGTCTTTCTAAAGATGCGAGACAACAGACTTTAGAAATTTAATAGCACACAAAAGCACTTAAAAATGGTAAAATTTATCTAAATGTGAACAAGATGATTTAAGAGAGCTTATGAATAATTTTGATATTACAATAATGAAAACTGATAAGGGGATGGGCGTAGTGGTTATGGAACAAGCAACATACGTTTCCAAAAAAAACAGTCTTTGATGAATAATGAATTTTATAAAACCATTTCTATTCAAGATGTTTATAAGAAATTTTTGCATCCAGACGTGTTTTTGTTAGAATTATTAGAAGAAGGGTGTATAAATATACGACCGTGCAATTTTTTAAATGTAGAACATCCAAGTTTAGGCAAGCTGTTCTGTAGACCTAAAATCCAGAAAGATTTCAGACACAGTCTCGTAATGCACCAAAACAGAAAACATTTCATAGTATATTGAACAAGTTTTGAATACTGCAGTTCAAAGTACTTATTTTTATTTAAAGGATTCAGGTATTTTTGAAAGAGCTTTTCTCATATCAAGTAACTTCACAAGATAACTTATTAGTTAGGCTTGATCTTTATACAAGAGTATTCCTCATCAACAAGAAAATGCTTTCACAAGACGTTTTCTCACTAAATAATCTTTCATAGCTAAAGATCAGGTTAACATCATATATGTGAAATGATCGAATTGGTATTAGAAAACTTTTTTTACATTTATTGATATTACACACTATCAACAAAAGCATAGCGATGGGTGGCAAAATAGCTCCTGCTTACAGCAATATAGTTGTCGGTGCTTGGGAAGTTGAGCGTCTAGTTAAACTTTCAGGTTACAAGAAAATCAAATTATACTGACGATATATTTTTTTCATCCAAGTGCAAGTTTTTTTTTTTTGTTTTTTTTTACAAAGGGTGCTGAAATTTTTTAAGCCTGACCAACTTACTAAATTTTGAGCGTTATTTTGTCTCTGTAGCTGAAGAGAGAGTTATTTCATCTTGTACAGTGCTAATTTGCAGAATCATAATGCTCTGTTTTGACATTGT
The DNA here is from genome assembly GCF_019279795.1 of Protopterus annectens. NCBI lineage: Eukaryota > Metazoa > Chordata > Ceratodontiformes > Protopteridae > Protopterus > Protopterus annectens. The sequence continues at coordinate 922,009,819 of NC_056746.1, read as the reverse complement.
TTCATATCGATTGAACCATGTCAACAAAAAGTGTGGAGTTTTCAAATGTGTAACTCTGAGCCACCATAAAGTTCTTATTCCTGGAGAGGAAACTTCAGTATGATGCAAACATTAAGTGACAAGTACTCCTCTTACTCAACTGTGAAGAAGTGGTGTGGAGACTTCAAGACTGAAGATGCAGCAAGGTCTGGGATGCTGCACATAGTGTCAACTCCTGAAACTGTTGCCCAAGTCCATGACTTGATTTTGGCAGATCGGCGAATATCACCTAAAACAACTGCTGAGACACTACAGATATCCAGGGAATGTGTTGGGTTTATATTCCATGAGCAGCTGGGCATGCAGAAGCTGTCAGCCAAGTGGGAGCCTAAATGTTAGAATGCAGACAAGAAAAGACACTGCGAAGACACTTCCAAGTTGATTTTGCATCATTTTAATCGAGCTGATTCCTGGTATCTTCTTGGAAAGACTAGTTACTGCTAATGAAACATGGTTTCACCACTATGATCCTGGGTCAAAATAGTAGTCCATGCAATGCTGGCACTCAGGTTCATCAAGGCCACAGACGTTCAAAACCCAAAAATCACCAGGACAGGTCATGACCACAGTGTTTTGGAATCAGAAAGGTGTTGCAGTGACTATCTTTCAAGGGGACAAACAGTTACAGCAGAATACTACTGTAGCTTGCTGTGCCGATTAAAGGAAGCATTGAAAGAAAAAAAAAGGCGAGAGAAGCTGTGGAAAGGAGTTCTATTATTGAAAAATAATGGACCTGTTCACAAGGCTTGCAAAACAATGGATGTTTTGCCAAAATTTGGGTTTGAGTGCATAGACCATCCATCCTACTCACCAGATCTTGCTCCATCTATTTCCTGTTTCCAAATCTTAAAAAAGAGCTTGAAAGGGAGGCAATTTTCAAGTTATGCTACGTGACTGAAGCAGCGGAGCAGTATTTCAGTGATCAGACTTCAGACACGATGTGCCAAATATACTTTGGGGAGAATATGATGAATTACGGAATAATAAAGTTTCATGGCTCCACATCTTTCCCTTCTTGGTCAGGCTTAGAACCATCAACCCCTCATAAGGTTCACTATTTTGGGTGTAGAAACCAAAGTGCAATTTTTGAATATAGAACCAACTTTGGAAAAAGACAATTGTAGATTTGTTTCTAATATTTATCATAAAAAGATATTCAGAAACAATTTTTTTAGACTTTAACAACCAACACCCTTTTTTTATGAAATCTAGCGTTATTAAAGGCCAGTTTCTTCATCTTTTACATACTGTAAGTGACAATTCCTTTCCTAGAGAATGCTTGTATTTAAAACAATTATTTATAGAAAGGCATTATCCAGAAAGTTTAATTGAGAAAATAATGTATGAGATTTTTGATCTACAATACAAAAAATATATCCATATACTGAAATGTGGATTTGATAGTAACAATTTGCAAAGGAAAAAAGATTTTGGTCTCAGTTTTCTGCCTATCAGTAATGACATGTCTTGTACAAAAGATATTATTAGGAAAATTGGTGCATTATTCAGGGTAATAAGGAGCTGTATAACAACTTGGGGTATCCTCTCAAATTGTGTTATAAAAAGACCAGAACACTAAAAAATTTTTTGACAAAAATTGTATTAAATATCACACTCATAAGAAGAAAGGAATGTTTAAGTATGGAGTTTGTAAAGTTTGGGTTTCTGTGTTACTTGTTCCTGTCACTATGTAGGTAAAACCACATGAGGACTTGCACATAGAATTACAGAACACACATTAATGATTAAGAAGCATAAACAGAAAAGTGCTTTACCAAAAACAGTGATGTCTGTAAAAATTTTATTAAGTTCAAATTCATTATTTTTGGAACAGGCTGACGATTTTAGAGGAAACGTGAATGAACTTTTAGAAGTTAAAGAGTTATAATGTCAATTGCCGTTTAATTCTGACATATTTCCTGGGCTAAAAGATAATTTACATATTAAATGTGCCCTAAAATGGATTTATTAGGAAATTACATTTTAGATGTCTTGAATTGGTTGGTCACTTCTATTAAATAGGAAGTTCACGTTTCACTGTGTGCATGCTTTTGATGAAGTTCTTATAATTAAACAAGAATGAAAGCACTAAGTTTTCAGCTGGTCTTTTTTCCATAGAATTGGAAGTTATTTTTCTTCATAGTTTGTGTTATATATATATATATATATATATATATACACACACACACACACACACATACACTATACATACACACATATATATATATATATACAGACACACACACACATATATACATAGATATTATATACACACTACATTATATATACACATCCATCCATCCTCAACTCCTTTTTTAACATTTTGCACATGGGGCATGGCGTTGGGGTGTCATTTAAAAAGTGAAAATCATCTTGTGCTGATGTTTCCACTACTGGGTGGCTAGCCCTGTCATGGTAATTGAACCGT
>NC_056746.1:921824852-921992352 GCF_019279795.1 Protopterus annectens | reverse complement strand
TTGTTTTGAGATGGTTTGTCCCTGAGTAGTGTGAGCAGTTGCCTTCTTGTTATCGAAAGCTTTTGGTCTTGGGCCCCAGAAGAACCGTAACAGCTTTTGAATTTTTCACGACCAGCAGTAAGTTTAAAATCCAGTGCTTTGGATAATGTTTTTTGGGGAACAGGAATTGGTTTGAGAAAATTCCTTTCTGTCTGCAAAATGCAATTACTGGTGCCAGGCACTTTGTGAAGACCCTGGGCACAGTAGATAATCCAAAGGGCAGTGCAGAGAATTGATAGTGCATTGGACCAGCTAAGAACCCGGGGTATCTTCTGCAGTTTTGTCTGATAGGGACATGCAGGTATGCCTCCTTGAGGTCCAACGTCACGAGCCAAGCTTGCTTGCCCAGCATGGAAAGAAGCTGCTGTAATGTCAACAATTTGAATTTCGGAACATCCAGGTAAGTGTTTAGTGAAGAAAGATCCAGAATGGGCCTCCAGGCTTTGTCTTTTCTGGGAACCAGAAAGAGTCTTGAGTAAAATCCTTGTCCTTGTTCCTGGGGTGGTACCTTTTGAATAGCTCCCATGTTCATGAGTGCCATAATTTGTTTTTGGGCCTCTGCCCATTGATTTAGTGGCAGATTTGGCATTCCTTTTAATCTTGGCAGTGTGTGAACGTGGAACCTGTAACCTTCTGAAATAATATTGAGAACCCATTTGTCTTGGGTGATCCTATGCCAATTGTATTAAAAAAGTGCCAGTTTTCCTCCCAAAGGGGCTGCCAAGAGTTGAGTTGTTTGGCAGCTGGAGTGGGAAGTCATTGGGGCTGTTTTTTATATGGTTGGTGCCCGTCTTCCCCTTCTTTCTGGCCTGATGCACCCCATTGTCGAGGCCTGTAAGGACCTTGTGGTTAACCTCTACCTCTTGGCCATCTGTATCTGCCCCTTTGAGGTCTGTCATTAACTGGAAAGGACCAATTCTTTGTTGGCCAGTTTCTACTAAATCGAGGAGGCTGAACCTGTAAGAAATCCTTCATGTTTGCATAGATTTTGCCTTATCCTCCACTTTCTTTAATACCTCTTCTGCCTTAACTCCAAATAAAACATCCTGCTGTAAAGGTGCATCCAGTAATTTAGCTTTAACATGATCTGGTAATGTATGTTCTTTTAACCATGCATGTCTTCTAATGACAGAGCCAGTAACTGCTGCTCTGCATGAGGCCTCTAAAGAATCAAAACCACATTGCAAAGTATGCTTTCCCACTTGTTCAGCGGCATGCAATAAATCCTGCATTTCTTTAAAATTAGGAGGATCTGTATCTGGAAGCATTTTTTGTTTCAACTGAGACATCAAAAACTGCTGATATTTTAGCATGTGAAACTGGCAATTTAAGGCTCTCATTGCTAAAGTTGCACACGTATATACTTTCTATCCCATCTGTCTAGTGCTCTGGAACCTCTGTCAGAGGGAACTGGGTTCTTTGCTGATGAGGCCTTAGCCCCTTTGGTTCCCTGAGAAATAGTTTCAGGATCAGCAACAGGGCTTTTATACAGAAATTTGTGTGAGTCAGGGACTCTGTAATCTGTCTGGTTTAAGTGGAGCTGGAGGTAAGGCATCAGGATTTAAGCTGGATTCAGTGTACACATCATCCACAATATCTAGCACTGGCGGAATAGCCAGGGGTCTGTGTTGAGGTAATAATAGGAAGTCTCTGAGCCTTTTCTTGGATTCTGAATAATCCTGGCCTTCCCAATGGAAATGCCCCCTCATGGTATGTAAGGTTTCCCCAAAGAAGTAGTCCTCAGGTGGAAAGGCTGATGGAATAGATTCCTCAGCATCAGAATCCTCATAAGGGGGTAAAGAATATCCCAGGTCTGAGGATGAATCTCAGGAAATGGACCCCTGGTCGGACTGCATCCTGTCTAGGCCTTTTATCAGGTGGGGGATGGGAACCCCTGATCAGAGTGATTAAGTCTATGGCCATTTTGAGCATTTGTTTCTTAGGCAAGGAGGCCTGTCCTGGAGAATGCTGTACTTGTTTCTTAGTTTTTAAAGGAGGCTTTGACTTAGAAGAGGGTTTAATGCGTAGCTGAGTAGGTCTGAAGACACCCTCTGAAGCTGCGGGTAAGCTCAGGTACTCCGGATCTCTCTGCAGGATCGGTTTCGGTCTGCTGAAAAGCTAGTGCGTCCGAAGGCCCAGCCATCTCCACATGGGGGTCGGAGGCGGCCTGTGGTTCTGCAGAAGCGGCCGTCAGTGGCTGCGAAGGCACCTCACTGAAAACCAGAGAACTGGTGACTGGCCTAGAAGAGGCTTTGTCGTCAGTTTTGGGCCTCAGATGCCTGTCCTTGTCTTTGCGCTTTTTATGAATACCGGTCGTCGGAAGTTCCGACTACATGGTATAATTAAATTTTCTGCCAAAGTAATGTTGGGCAAAATCAAACCGACGTTTAATAGTGCACTTATTAAACCTAGCACAAAACCGACAACCAGTAACGTCGTGGTCTGGGCCTAGGCATGGGATACAATAAGAATGGAAATCCTTATGAGGTATTTGCTTCCCACAAGAAATACAGTTACTAACTTTTACTGACATCGGTCTGAGGCAAGAAAACGTTTCCCCAACGGGGTACTTAGCTTTGTAGACTTCGGTTCTGGATTCAGAATAAAAATCTCAGGAGTAGGCCGACCGGCACTTGCGAACTGCTTTTGTTTCTGGCACCGCACGGCAACAAAGACTGAAGAAAATGGCGTCGGCTGCATCTTATATACCCCTGTCGCACTGACGTCAGGGAGGAGGTGACAACAACCGACGCCGGACCAAGACTTTGGAACTCTGGCCGGCTGGGGAACCGCCTGATGGCAGGATAACCCAAGTGTAATGACTGCAGCAGTGTCACACGATGAACATCCCTATGTTCCAGCTTTTACTATTAAAACATACATTTGCACAGGTATATAGTTTATATAGATTTCTGTTCTTTTCCAGTAGGGTACACGGTGGTTATATTCTTGAAGTTCAGTAACTAACATACAGTTCTCTTACATTTGTAAGACAAGCGTATGAATCACATTACTATTCACAAGTGACATATGATTACTTACAAAATTCCAGATAGCTGGACTGGACGTATTCCCTAGGTGTTGTATGCACATTATATCGCACACACACACACACACACACACACACACACACACACACACACACACACACACACACACACACACACACACACACACACACACAACACACACACACAACACACACACACAACACACACACACACACACCTCTACTTCAGTAGATTGAAAACAGAATATTGAAATGTAAATGCACGAGAAGAGAAGATCGAAAGTTGAAAATAATGACCATTTACAGTGTTTTTCCAAGTAAAGAACTTCAGATCAGCCAGAGCAGCCAGTTCAAAAGGTGGCAAGGTCAATTCTTCCAGAACATAACTGAAATCCCACAAAGGAGGAATCTGCTTGCGAGTGGGTCTCATATGCAATACTCCATTCATGAACTGTTTTACCAAGAAGGAAGAAAGAGGGGGACCTACTAGACAAACAGAGATGGTCACCAATTGGAGCTTAATGGAAACAGGCATCCCAAAGTAGCCCACACAAATATTTCAAGATCAGAGGGATGTTAACCTCACAGGTTCATAGAAGTATTAGCCCTAAGGCCTTTATAAGTCTAGTCATGTTATACCCCTGTTCCCTTTTTGACCAGTTGCATGGTCTATATTTGCAGCACGAGCCTATGATCAGCATCGACTGCCCTTATCCAAGAGGGACACAGGTGACACCCCTGGGGTAAATTTCCTGTCTCCCATCCAGTTGTCTAAGTTATGCTTAAATAGGGTCATTGAGGAGCTCTGTTTTACGTGAACTGGGAGTTTGTTCCAGAGGACTGGGAATCTCTGGGAGACATATCTGTCTCTCCAGCATGTCCTGTTAATATTGCAGGCTAGGTTAAGATCCATAGAGAGAGAGTGAATCTTGTCCCATTTGCCTTGTGGATGTGTAGCATTTGTATTAGGGCAGGGTCCCAAGACTGCTCTGTAGGCCAGGCAGAAGTCGCCTCTCAGCAGCCTATAAGATACAAAGTGCAGTGAGAGGGCCTTCAGTCTGTCCATGTAGGTCATGTTGAAGGCCTTAAATTTTCTAGGTGAGAAACCTCTGTCTCTTCAGCTGCTGCAGGTGTCTGGTGAGGTACATACAGAAGGGAGCGTTGTACTCTATTACTGGTCTAATAAGGGATGAGTACAGGGGAACTGTAACATTCTTAGCTCTGGATGTGATGCCCTTACCTATGAGATGTGCAACAGAGAAGGCCTTCCTTACCAGTGTGAACACATGGTGATCGAAATTAAGGTTGCTATCAACCTGTGTTCCCACAGCTCTCAAGACAGAATTTGAGCTAAGGGGGTTCTGTCAATATTGTAATTTGCAGGGACCTCCCCTTTGCCAAAAGAGATAAATTCAATCCAAAAAATGTGTTAAGTCTGTGGCTTTGGCACCAATCATTTGTCTGTGTAAGCCCTTTTTGTAGTCAACATCTTTGGGGGACTCAATGGTTGCACCCAGTTTGCAGTCATCGGTGAACTTGATAAGCCACAGGCCATCTCTTTTTGCCTGGACTTCAGAGAAACAGATTCCAAACAGTAGGGGGCCCAGCACAGATCCTTATGGTACACCACTGGTAACTGGTCTGCAGTTAGTGGTGTAATCCCCACCTTTGACTATATGCTTTCTGTCGGTGAGCCAGTTGGCTACCCATCTAGTGACATATGGGTTAATTCCCAGCTGGGTGGGCTTCTCGATGCCCGAGTGGGGGATTGTGTCAAAAGACTTGGCTAAGTCAAGATAGGCTGTATGCACTGTTTTGCCATCATCTAGGGCTTTGGTGACTTTCTCGAATAAGTCCACTAGGTTTAATAAGCATGATCTACCCTTAACGAAGCCAAATTTGGTCAGATCAAGAGCCTGAGAGTCACCTATGTCTTTGTTGATGAGGTCCATGATGATTTTCTCCATGGCCTTGCAGATAAGGTTAGTTAGGCTTACGGATCTATAGTTCCCAGGGTCGGTTGGTGGACCCCTTTGTGTAAGAGAATTACTGTTGTCGTTTTCCACTCTGCTGGGGCAAAGCCAGTCCTTAGCAGTTGAAGAGAATTCCAAGCAGTTCCACTAGGTCCTGCTTTAGATAATTTAACAGGCAGCCTGGGATGTTATCCGGACCCATACAGATTGTGTTTTTGGTCATGGAGATTGCGGTTATGACCTTCTCTTTGGAAATACTAGGTAGAGAACTGGTGACCGGTGTGCTTTGGGGTATGTCTGGTGGAAACAGGGGGGTGAAGTTTGTGCCAACACTTGTCTGTTTGCAGGTTGGTGAAGTCCTTGGGTTCAGTATGAGTGGTACCGCCCACTACTAGTTAGGCACAAAGCTGGGCCTTCCATTTTAGATTGTTGACTTAGCTAAAGAATGCCTTGTGATTATCCTTAGCCAGGGAAGTTAGTTTAGCTTCATAATTGGCTTTAGAGGACTTTATAATATATCTAACTTGCTTGTTCAAGCTGTGGAGGATGTCCTTCCTCTGCTGAGTCATTTCTCTCTTGTTCTTAGACATTAATTTCTTCCTCTTGTTATATAACCTATTTATGCTTCATGTCCACTAGGGTGGCTTTTTTTTTTTTTTTTTTTGTGAGGACCTTGTTTTGATCCGTTCAGGTACAGCAAAGTCTATACATTTCTACAGGTGTTTACAGGGCATTTGTGTTCACCTCTGTATAGGGGTTATTGCTGACAGTGGTAGCAGGGGGGTGAAACTATTCATGCCATCACTTAAGAGGCTATACAATTTGCTTTGGAGAATTTTTTTTACCATTTTTGCTCTTGAAAGGGGGGGGGGGGGCAGGTATGATCGTTACTTCAAATGAGACTGATTTATGATCAGACCTTACCAGGGAGGGCAACAGACAGGGAGTAGTGCAGAGACCCCCCCCCCTATATTGGGGAATACTAACTCTAGGACATTCAAGTCCCTTGTGGGGGTGCAGACTACCTAATCCAGAACATTTGTATTGAAGTCCAAGAACCTTAAGGAGAGTGCGTTTGTGCTCATATACAACTCCCAGTTTATGGAAGTATAACTGGGATCATCCATGACCAAGGTGTTTGGCTATACAGTGAGTGACTCAAGTAGGTCCAGGTAAGTAGAGTGGCTCTCGTGGTTCATGGTTGGAGACCTATAGCTAACAATGATATGGAAGGGGGTTTTACCTACAACTTAGTTGAACTTGGAGTAGCTGTAGGGAGTCGTACTGTTTGACCAGTCTTGAGGTACATTTCTTACTGAAGATGGATACACCTCCACCTTTGCTTCTTTCACACTCCTTTTGAGTTCTGAATGTGTGGAAAGCATAAGAGCCTTGCAAGGCCAGGGTACTCTTTACAGCCTTGAACTATGTCTCTGTGACTGCACATACATCAGCATATTCAAGGGACCCCCAGATCTCATTTAGGAACACTTAGAAACCTCACCAATTTGCAAATTTAAGATATTCCAGTAACTGGTTTTCTGGCCTCATTTAACACCGGATGTACATCTTCATGAAACAAGTGGTTTACCTTCATATCAGCGATCCCAATATGGGCAAAACGGCTTCTGCGAATACCGAAGTGCGAACGTCTCCGTTGAATTCCACATAACCGAAAGGCAAAACCTTGGCTCTTTTTGACCCATGGTAGCACTGGTGTGGCGCAGCCAGAAATGTCGAAATTCAACATTATTTCGACATTTTAAAATTATCACGCTTTGGTTTCACAGAAACGGTTTAATTAAGTGGCCGGCCAATCATATGTGATAGACTATATGAAGGTAAACCGAAACAAGTACCTAAATGGAGTCAAGGTTGAATCAACCAGGCTGTCAGTTGTAGTCGCTCCAAATTTAGGTGCACCAATCACCCCGAGACTGTGTGAGCAAATCCTGAGTGCGATGAAATCCGTGGCAATTGTTCTTTGCAAATATTACTAAAAGGGAAAACGTATTGCCTGGGCCAATAGGGGAGTCACCACAGTGATCTTTGGCATTTCTTTCTGAACCTTCAGAAGTATATTATCCTGGACAATCAAACAATAAACCTTGAAACAATAATTTTAGAGACGTAAATATAGATTGGCAAACCATAGCTCCCAACTCCCACACGAAGAGTATAAATATGTATGTTTCGTCTCAGCTTATCAATGCTCCAACAAGATACAGCAAAGATCTTACCTGCCAATCTACCTTAGTCTGGGTTCTACTATCCCACTCTGCCAATTACTCCTCTTCTGGTACACTGTCTAGCTACCTGAGCGATAATCTACCAGCTTATTCCCTTAAAAAACAAACTTCCAACAACTAAGAGTACATACTATAAAATCAGTTAGGAACTTAACTAATTTTTGTCAGCATTAATTCAACAATCTCATACAGGAAACCGACTGGACACCCTTTATACAACTACCCCTTAATGATGCTGTACTATACTTAAACACCTTCCTTCACATACTTAATGCACTAGCTTCCATTCGTTATGAAAAGAATAAAAAAAAAACTCAGCACCATGGCTCTCTAAGTAATGTAAACACCTGATGAAGCAAAGAGACCTCGCCTGGTCAACCTGGAAACAAAACAAAAATGAAAAAAAAATCATGTTAATTTCAAAACACTACATAACAAAGTGACAAAACTAATCAGAGATAAGAAGTCATATTTATTCCTGGCTTCAACTCCAGCATAAAATCAACCCCAGTAAATTTTGGCACTCCATATCTTTTATACTTAACTTTGGAAGAAATGGAGAGCACACCCTACCACCTGATACCCATCCATCACAAATAGCCGAAACCTTAACGAGCACTTCATAAAATCAATTTCAGACCTACTAACAACCCTAATGCTGGACCCCCCCCCCCCTTCAAACTATTTAGACACAGACCCCAGGCCATCAGCTACTTCTAACCCTGTCATTACTAACCCTCTACTCAACAAAATGTCATACAAACCCCATTCATATTTCAGTGCATACCCAGTGACACCATTAAGAAACTGCTACAAAAACTAAAACCCTGCTCTACCTCAGCTGACAATCTTCCTCCATACTACCTCAAATCTGGCTGCTAAACTCAGTCGCCTACCCAATCAGCATCCTTCTAAATGGGTCTTTATTTCCATATGGTAGGTACTTCTGATTTGGATAATCTCACATCACCCCCATCCACAAAGGAGGCAACTCTCTTGATCCATCCAATTTTGGTCCCATATCCATCTTGTCACCCATACCCAAAATTCTGGAGAGCGGTATCCATCAACAGGCAATCCAGTATCTATTGCAAACCAATCTTTTAACCAAAACCCAACATGGCTTCAGACCTAGCCACAGCACAGCTACAGCCCTATTAATTTTACAGACACTGTGAACAAGGCCAGAGATGCAGGATGCTATACAGCCTCAGTATTCCTTGATCTCACCAAGGCCTTTGACACAGTGCCTCACCCCTTACTTTTGAACACAATGTCTAACTTAGGCTTTTCACATAACAGTGAAATGGTTTCAGAGCTACCTCAAAGATCGTAAATAAGCAATGAAATGGTCCAACAAACTCTCACCCTTTCTCCGCAGCCCTACTGGAGTCCCCCCAAGGCTCCATCCCAGAACCCCTAACTCTTCAACATTTTCACAAACAACCTTCACAATGCCTCTCACCCTGGGACCCTCATGCAGTACACTGATGATTTCACCATAATCTGCATTGCTCAATCACTACCAGAACTACTCTCAAAAACTCAACAGTCCTTTACAGCAGTTGAATCCTGGCTAAGAAATGCCCAGCTCTTTTTAATCCAAAGAAGACAAAACTAGTACTCTTTCATCCCCAAAACACCTCCCGTCACTGATCATTTCAACATCCTTGCATCTGACAACACTGCCATAGAAATAGTGCAGGAAACCAAACTTCTAGGTGTTATCACCGACAAACTTTCATTTGACCCCCATATACAGCAAAATATAAAGAAAACTCATCAAAAACTAGGACTCTTATATAGAAACAAACATTTCTTTACTGCAACCAAAACTACCCTTGCAAAAACATTTTACTTCCCTCCCTTCTTTATGGTGTCCCTATCTTAACTAACTTACAAAAGTCTATTCTAAGCAAGTTGGAACACTGCTACAACAAAGTTGAAAAAAGTTTGCCACAAACTCTAAATATCACACACACTACTGTAAACCACTCCTATAATTAAACTGGCTTGAACTACCCAACCAACTTGACTTTATTCAGCTATCCACCTTGCACAACCTTATTTTCAAGTCTACTGCCTGCCCTGCACTAGCCAATCTAGTCACACTTTACACACAAAATCTATGATCAGAAGACAAAAATCTCTTAGCTATTTCAAAACTCACAAGAAAACTGGTCACTCTGTATTCATACTCTGTCTCTATACGTTGGAATTCACTACCTCTAGCTACCAGGTCTGTGCCTGGCCTAACCCATTTCAAAGCCTCTTTAAAAAAAATCATCTAAAAAATACATGGCTCTGCTCCTGCATAAAGCCTGCATAATGCTCAGGTCTTCCTCTTCTGTCACATTTCAATCCCTCACAGACTGCAAGATCCTAAAGCTCTTCCAACTCTTTCTCTGCTTCTATAACGTATCCTTAAACTACTGCTCAGGCGTTACTGCTTCTATTCTTCTTAACTCTCTCTCACTATCTATCTGCATCACTAACTTTCTGGCTACTATTTTCCTAACTGAAACTAACATTCTATTGTGCATGTACTATAACAGTAAATGTCACACACTGCATTACCTTTTTTTTGACACTATCTACATCATGTATGATGAGGGTGACTATTACTGTCTGTACTGTTTTAACTATATAGAATCGTCAATATGTGTAGTAATATATTGCAGCATCTTGCAGCAGTTTGTTCTTTCAACTTATTTTTTTGTATAGTATTTCTAAAGTAATCTTTATTGTATTGGATTATATTGTATTTGTATTGTACTGTAGTTGGAGCTTTTCTCCCAGGGCCTCAGCTGAAAACGGGTTCTGTAGACCCAGTCAGACCACCCTGGTAAACAGATGTCAAATAAATAAATAAATATATTGTGAATCAGTGGAAAGTGTGGAAACGCATACAGGATAAGTCAAAGGGAATGAGACTGTAGCCTTATCAAGAATGTCTGGAACAGAATTTCTACAGCTGTTTTGAAAGGAGGTGAACAGATCTACTTGAGGCATTCCCCGTCGCACATAAATCCTGGAACAGCACTACCTTGAGCTGCCACTTGTGCAGGTCTGCCCAGGATCTGCTTATTCTGTCTGTCAAAACATTTTGCTCTGACAGGATGTATGATACCTGAAGAGTCTGTTATAATGCTACCTGGCATGGAGTGTAGGACGTTGCACACCACATCACTGTAGTGTCCGTAACCACAAGACGAACACCCCCCACCCCGAGTCCATATGTGGTGAAAGGCTTTCTAGGGGTGGATAACTGTCAACATTTCCTTGATAATGATGTGCTTCCATGTATCCATAGGCCCCCAAGTGGCCTGTACTTGCACGAACATTGACACAGCTCCTCAAGTGAAGATAGAAAAGTCTGTCTGGACAGACTGCACTGGAACAGGTGGGAAGAAGAAAAAAGTCCTGGACTGATGCTCAACTATGCTCTCCAACACTAACTCTCATCTGATGAAGAGAACACCACTGGCAAGTGGAATTCTAGGGAATATAGGTACTAGGTCCAATAATTTCTAACATACCATTGAATTTTCCTCATGTGGAGATGGGCCAGTGGTATCATGATAATCATGGATGCCATCAGTCCTAGAATTTTAGAAATGCTCATGCTGAGACGTTCTTCCTGGAAAATTTCTGAACCACTATGTGGCAAGATAGGACCTTGTCTGAGAAGGCCGACCATGCTTTTGTTAAAGTTGACTAAGCACCCCAGCGAGACCAGTCTCTGCAAGGGTGTCATGCATGAATTCCAAAGGTTCAACTTGAACACTAGCTGGGAGAGTGAGGTCAAGATGTTCTTGAACAATTACAAACACCTGGATACAGACTCTGCACAGAGCAGTAAGTAATCCAGGTATAGAAAGAATGTGAATACCAGGAGTTCAACAGTTTGCCACTACCAGAGCAATGCATTTGGTAAACATTCAAAGTGCAGTGAACAGCCCAAAGAGCATTGGAGAGAATTTGGCATGCAAGCCAGACATAATAAATCCCAGATATCTCCTGAAGTGATGAGCAATGAAGATGTGATAATATGCATTTTTTCAAATCCAGGGTCACCATGAAGCAATGGTTTGGTAAAGGAAATACTGTTTGCAAGGTAAGCAGTTTGAACTTGGGGACCTTGCCAATAATATTCACAAAGGATAGGTCTAACGCACAGCTCCTTTTTGGGAGCCAGGAAAACTTTGTAGTAAAAACCTTTCATTCTCTATAAAGGAGGGACTGGTTCGATGACCAGATTCCAATATTTACAGGAGTATAAGAGGGAATAACAAAGTCTAGTCTGGCAAGTGAGGGGGAACCCACTTGCATGGAGGTGGATGTTCCTTCCACTGCCACCTGTAGTTTCGGCCAATGATGTTAAGCACCCATTTGTCAGAAACCACCACTGCCACCTGTAATTTCGGCCAATGATGTTAAGCACCCATTTGTCAGAAACCACTGACAATCAGGTCACCTTGCTGAGAGCTAACTTTCAAGAGTACGCACCCAGGGGGAAACTTAAGACAGGTGCTGCACCCTCTGCATAGTCATAGTTTGGAAGGAGAGGTTTTTGGGAAAGAAAATGTACAGTTGTGTACACTTACCATAAATGTAGATGTTCGAGTCTATTCACTGTTGCAGTCATCACATTTGGGTTATCTCCCTGCAGGTAGCCCTCAGCTGGCCTGAATACCAGAATCTTGGATTCCTGCCTCGGATGCTGTCTCTTCTTCCATGATGTCAGGTCGTCAGGGGTACAAAACATGCAGCCAACACCATTACATCATTTTTTCTTGCCCCAGATGTCAGGTGCCCCCACAATGGGAAACAAATTATATGTTATGGTACCCCTCCCAACAAAAAGCAAATACACCAGAAAGCTTAAATACACCAAACAAGAAGGAAATTTAGAGCCAAGAGAAGTCAGGGGGCTGGAGAGAGGGTAACCAGGACTGCAACAGTGAATACACTCGAACACCTACATTTATGGTAAAGTGCACACAACTGTGCTATGTTCTTCGTGTTTCACTGTTGCAGTCATCACATTTGGGTTGATTCCCACAGTTAAGGAAGGGAGGAGGAAGTTAGAGAGCATTAGGGCCAGCTATTAAGCCCTGCAAGACTGCAGTGGCAAAACCAGCTCTGGATTTAGAAAAAATAGGCATGTGGTAATGCTTGGTGAAGGTATGTACAGAGCTCCAGGTAGCAGCTTCTAGGATGTCCCTGGTGGGGGACACCTCTGAGAAAGTCTGTAGAGGTAGATGCAGCCCTGGTGGAATGTTATCTTATCCTCTGTGGGGTAGGTTTTCCATTGTGCTTATATCAGAAATTAATGCAATGGGCTATCCACTTAGAAATGGTTTGCTTTGAAATGGCCTTCCCCTCTGCCCTTGCGGCAAAGCCAACTAGCAGCTGTTCAGATTTTCTGAGAGGCTTAGTCCTGTCCAAATAAAATCTAAGTTGTCTGTGCATGTCCAAAGAGTGCAGTATTCACTCTCCTTTGTTTTGTGGATTTGGGAAAAGGGTAGGCAAATGAATGGACTGATTAAGGGCCACACTAGACACCACCTTGGGCATAAAAGAAGGATTGGTCCTGAGGGAAACCCTGTCTGCATGGAAGATAATTAAGGGCTACACTGCCATGAGAGCCTGTAATTCAGACACTCTTCTTGCTGAAGTGATGGTTAGAAGGAAGGCTGTTTTCCAAGAAAGGAATTTCAACTCTGCAGTTGCAGCTGGCTCAAAAGGAGGGAGAGTGAGCTTTTCCAATACAAAGTTAAGGTCCCAGGCTTGAGTAGGGGCTCTCCTGGGGGGTCTTAAATTTTTGGCCTCTCTGAGGAATTGCTTTAGCAGGGGGTGAGAGAAGAGGGGTGGTTCAGAATTATAATGTGCTGAAATGGCAGAGGCATGAATTTTAATAGACGAGAAGGATATGCCCTTGTGGAGCATTTCTGCTAAGTACTGAAGAATATGGGGTAAGCTGGGCACTGCTGTGCCCATCCCCTGAGTCTGGCTCCAGGAACAATATCTTTTCCACTTTTCAGCATAGGATTTTCTAGTACTAGCCCTCCTTGCCACCAGAATGACATCTAGCACCTGCTTACTGAGGGATGCTATTGGAGAGCTCAAGGCTCAAGGAATTACCAGGCTGCAAGGTTCAGGGTTTGAAGCTGAGGGTGCAGAATCTGGCCCGTCTGCTGGGACAGCAGAGAAGGGGTCTGAGGCAAGTGCCATGGTTATAGCAGTGTCATACTGCGCAAGAGGGGGTACCAGTGCTGGTGTGGCCAGTCTGGTGCAATCAGTACAGTCCTTGGTTTGTCCTGTTTGATCTTTAGCAAAACCTTCGATAGGAGAGGCAGAAGGGGAAAGGCATAAACTGAGAGGCTTTCCCAGGTAAAGGACAGGGCATCCACTTTCCAAGCTTGACTGTGGGAAGTCCTTATGCAGAATTTGCCCAATAGGTAGTTTTGAGGGGAGGCAAACAGGTCCATCTCTGGGGTCCCCCATTTGTTCCTCAAAAGGTTGAATATTTTTGGTTCCAGTTTCCATTCGTATGGTTCCATGAGATTTCTGCTTAGGTCATCTGCCAGTGAATTTAGCTTGTCTGGCAGGAATTGAGCTTGTAGGTGCACTTGCTAGCTCAAGGCTGTGTTCCACAGAGCCATGGCTAGTCTGCAGAGAGGGTACGAGTGGGTTCCCCCCTGCTTATGGACCACATAACTGTGGTGTTGTCTGTCTTTACCAATAATTGTCCTGGAAGAATGTGGTCCTTGAAGGCTGTCAGGGAATTGTGTACAGCTAACATTTCTTTTTGGTTGATATGCAGGTGCATCTGTCTCAGGTTCCATTTGCCCTGAATGCACTGCCCTGCCAAGTGAGCCCCCCATGTACAGTCTGATGTGTCTGTTGTTAGGGTTTGGGCGGCAGGGGGTAGAGTGAAAGGGAGCCCTTTGTTGTGGTAGCAGGCCTCTGCCCACCAAAGGAACTCTGTCTTTATACAAGGAATCATTGATTCCAGGTCTTGAGAATGTTCACACCACAGGCTTTTTAGATATAATTGCAGTTTCCTCATATGCAGTCTTGCATATGGAATTAGGAGAATGCAAGAGGCCATGAACCCCCGGGCTTGCAGAATTTTCCTTGCAAATAGCTGGGTCTTTGTGGCCAGTAGTTTGAAGTAGGATGTTAAATAAACTTCTTTCTCTGGCGTGAGGAAAGCCACCTGGAAAGCTGTGCTCAAGCTTGCTTCCAGGAATACAATTTATGGGCAGGGTACTAGGTGGGATTTATTTTCGTTTATGGTGTACTCCAGTGCGTTTAGAAGTTTCTTTACGAATGCCAGATGCTTTAACAGCAATTCCTGGCTTTCCGCCTGAATCAGACAATCGTCCAAGTACAGGTATATTTGAATATTTCTCTGCCTGCAAAATGCAATGGCTGGAACTAGACACTTTGTGAATACCCTGGGTGCAGTAAATAAGCCAAAGGGAAGTGCAGAGAGCTGATAACACATGGAACCTGCCCTGAAGCATAGGTATTTCCTGCAAGATTCCCTTACTAGAATGTGCAGGTAAGCTTCCTTTAAGTCTAAGGTTGCCAACCAGGCATCTTTGCCTATCATAGGAAGCAGCTGTTGAAGTGTTAGCAAAAGTCTTGAATAAAAACCTTGTCTCCTTTCTTCTGCTGGAACAGGTTGAATAGCCCTGATACTTAGAAGAGAGAGAACCTGCTGTTGAGCCTCTGCCCACTGATTTGGGGATAGGTCTGGCCAATCGTTTGGGGTTGGTAGGGTATGGAAGTGGAATCTGTATCCTTGGGAAACTACATTCAAAACCCATTTGTCCTGGGTAATGAGTTCCCAGTTTTTTGCATGCAGGGCGAGCTTTCCTACTAAGGAAGCAGGTAGTTAGACAGAGCTTGAAAGGGTTAAGGTAAAGTTATTGTGCCATTTTTCCATGGGGGGGATTTTACTACTCTCTGCTTTGGAAGTGGGAGCCCCCCACTGCTTAGGCCTGTGCGTAGCCTGAGATTGTAACCTTGGTGGTCTGCTGTTTCTGGGTTTGGACTGAGAAAGCCTGGAAGAGGCTGAAAAGGACCAATTCTTTGAAGGCCTATGCCTACTACATCTGGGAAGGCTGTACTTGCAGGAAATCTTTAACAGTTTGCATAGATTTAGCTTTTTCCTCCATCTTTTTGAGGACTTATGCTTTGTTGCCAAACAGGCGGTCTTGATTTAAGTGAGGATCCAGTAATTTAGCTTCAACATGATCTGGCAAGTTATGCTCCTTAAGCCATGCATGCCTTCTAAATACAGACCCAGTGACAGCAGCCCTGCAAGATGCTTCTAAAGAGTCAAAACCACTTTGCAAAGTACGTTTACCAACTTGTTCCGCAGAATGCATTCAATCCTGTAATTCTTTGTGTTCAGCACAGTCAGGAATCAACATCACTTTCTGTTTAAGCAGCCCCATAATATGCTGCTGATACTTTAACATATGAAACTGGCAATTTAAAGCCCTAATGGCCAAAGTAGCAGAAGTGTATACCTTCTTACCCCATCTGTCCAAGGCTCTAGAATCTCTATCAGAAGGGGTAGGGTTTTTGGCAGCAGTAGCCTTAATGCCCTTTGGTCCTTCGGAAATGGGTCTCTGGATCCGCAGTAGGATTCTTGATGAGGAACTTGAGAGTCAGGCAACTCTGTAATACCGGTAAGGTCTTCTGGGAGCTGGGGGTAAAGTGTCTGGGGAAATGCTAAATTCCAAGAAAGCATCATCTACAATGTCCAGAACAGGAGGGATAGCTAAAGGCCTATGCTGAGGAAGGAGTAGGAATTCCATAAAAGCCTCTTTTTGGAGTCAGAGTAATCCTGGCTTTCCTAGCGGAAATGCTCCCTAAGTGTGTGCAAGGTTTCACCAAAAGAGAAATCTTCTGGAGGGGAAGCAGAGGGAATGGAATCCTCTGCATCAGAATTCTCATAGGTAGAAAGGGGCAAATCCTGGTAATCAGAAGAAACAGAAATATCAGATTCCTGATCAGAAGAATCAGAAGGAAAATCAGTTCTAGGTCTCTTAGAGGGGGAAGGCTGGCTTCCCCTAAATAAGGTAATAAGGTCTTCAGCCATTCTAAGCATTTGTTTTTTAGGCATATGGGCCTGAGCATGCGGTTTAGACATTGATTTTCTACGTGTGGGTCGAGTTTTAGGCCTGGATGAAGAAGTTGGTGTTGGTTTAAATTGCAAGTCTGTAGGCCTGAATACACCCTCAGAAGCCTGTGCCTGCACAGCGGCTCCAGACCCATCCAAGGTAGAGACATCCGCAGCTTCCATAGTCGAAGAAGCATCTCGCAGCATACCTGATTCTGAATGGGTCTCAGCAGAGGCCTGCGAATCTGAAGTAGTGGGTATCAAGGGCTGTGAATGCGCCTCACCGAGTACTGGCAGACTGGTGAATAGCTTAACCGAAGCGTCGTCGACAGTTTTGGACCTATGCAGTCTATCTCTGTCTTTATCCTTACGTTTTTTCAGAATAATCGGTAGTTGGATGGCTTACCGAAGCCATTTTTGGATAGTTAAACCGAGTACCAAAATAATTTGCTGCAAATACAGACCAACGATGAATAGTTCGGGGGTTGAACAAGGCATAAAACCGACAGCGAGGGATGTCATGGTCTGGGCCTAGGCAAGGAATGCAGTACAAATGAAAATCTTTGAGGTATTTGCTTTCCACAGAAAATACAATTGCTAACTTTTACTGACATCGGTTAAGAGCAAATAAAGGATCCCCAATGGGGTACTTAGCTTTTTTGAAGACTTTGGTTCTGAAACTCTAAAACGAAAATTTCAGGAGTTGGCCAACCGGTGGCACTTGCGAACTGCTTCTGGCACCGCGCGGCAAGAAAGACTGATGTAATGGCGTCGGCTGCATGTTTTATATCCCTGAAGACCTGACGTCATGGAAGAAGAGACAGCATCTGACGCAGGGATCCAAGACTCTGGTATTCAGGCCGGTTAAGGGCTACCTGCAGGCATATAACAAAAATGTGATGACTGCAACACTGAAACACGAAGAAAGTACAGTTTTGTACCTACCATAAATGTAGATGTCCGATAGATATGCAACTGCAGTCCTTACATATGGGTTGTCCTGCCTCAGGCAGCCCCTCGGTCGGCCAGATTCCAAAGTCTGGGTCCGGCGTCGGCTGATGTCGCCTCCTCCCCGATGTCAGAGCGGCTGGGGTATAAAAGCATCAGCCGATGCCATCTTCTTCAGTGTTTCTTGCCCCAGGTGCCAGGTGCCCTCCAAGGAAGGCTAAATTTAGAAACTGGATAAAAAATTCCAGACATACACAACAGTAATAAACAGATACACCATAACAGATATCCCCAGCTAATTAGAAAAAGGGGGAAGTGGACCCAAAAGGAGAATATACAGAGGGGTATGAGGGAGGGAAAACCTGACTGCAGTCGCATACCTATCGGACATCTACATTTATGGTAGGTACAAAACTGTACTATGTCCTTCAAGAATGCAACTGCAGTCCTTACATATGGGTTGAATACCATAGCCAAGCTGGGGGTGGTAGGCTCTAAGATAAACATGGTGTAGCTAAAATGCCCTGCAGGACTGCCGAAGCAAAGCCTGCTTGGGATCTGGAATATAAAGGCAGGTTGTAGTGCTTGGAAAATGTATGCACGGAGCTCCATGTAGCAGCTTCTAGAATGTCCTTTGTAGCCACCCTTCTTAGAAAGGCTGTGGAGGTGGCTATAGCTCTGGTGGAGTGTGGCCTGATATTGGCTGGCACACCCTTTCCATGGAAAGAATAACAGAATCTGATGCAGTGTCCAATCCATTTTGAAATTGTTTGTTTGGAAATTGCCTTTCCTTGCACTCCAGCAGCGTATGCTACAAATAGTTGGTCAGACTTTCTGTTGGCCTTTGTTCTGTCCAAGTAGTAGCGCAGTTGTCTGTGTATGTCCAAAGTGTGCAGCAGCTTTTCTCCTTTATTTTAAGGATTGGGGAAGAAGGTAGGCAGGTGAATTGCTTGATTTAGAGACACCCTGGATATCACTTTTGGCATGAATGAAGGATTGGTTCGTAAAAAACTCTGTCCTGATGAAAAATGAGAAATGGAGGTACTGCCATGAGGGCCTGTATCTCCGAAACTCTTCTTGCTGAGGTAATTGCCAACAGGAAAACTGTTTTCCAGGAGAGAAATTGCAATTCTGAAGATGCTGCTGGCTCAAAAGGAGGAAGAGTTAATTTTTTCAACACGAAGTTGAGGTCCCATGCAGGCACTGGTGGTTTTCTGGGAGGTTTGATATTCTTTATCCCTCTTTGAAATTGTCTTAGCAAAGGATGTGAAAACACAGGTGGATCAGTGTTGTATTTTGCTGAAATTGCTGAAGTGTGTATTTTTATGGAAGAATATGAAAGTCCATTATGTAGCATTTCTGCCAAGTATTCTAGTATCTGTGGGATGCTCATTACTTATGCATCCTGACCCTTGTTGGCATTCCAGATGTTGAATCTCTTCCATTTGGCTGAATAAGTTTTTTCTGGTGGAAGGTCTGTGTGCTTCCTGTAAGATCTGTTGAACTTCCTTGGAGAGAGAGATATGGGGAGAAGTCATGGAACCCTCCAAGCTGCCAGCTGCAGAGTTTGCAGGTTGGGATGAACCATCCTGTAATTGTGCTGAGTCAAAAGCAGAGGCAACTGAGGCAGGGGCCACGGCTTGGTGCAAGTTATGCTCCTTAGTAATGGATACCAGTGCTGTCTTGGCCAATCTGGAGCTATCAAGATGCCTTTTGGTTGTTCTGCTTTGATCTTCAGTAACACCTTGGTCATTAATGGTAGAGGTGGGAATGCATAGATTGTTAGAGAGTTCCAGCTGAAGGAGAGAGGATCCATTCTCCAGGCTCGAGGATGGTGTGTCCTCGAGCAGAACTTCTTCAGATGATGATTGAGGTGTGAGGCAAAGAGATACATTTAGATGGTATAGGTATATTATATTGCATCATCACATCATTTATTCATTATATTATTATTGTAGTGTATTATATAGTATAATATTTTATTCATTTTTTATTCATATTTTATCTATTTATTTATTCTACAATTAATTCATATATTATACATAGTGTTTTTAGATTTTCATGTAGCTATTTACTAGCATTCGCCACTGAGTACAACCAAGTTGCAATTGCCCTCAGTATCCACTATTACAATACAATATTAAATGTATTTAATGCAGTCTTCATATGCCTTTTTACAGGTTTTACATTATATACATATTTTAGTTGAGTGGTTCTATATTGTCTAGCATGATTTTCTTATATATAGTTCAGCTAGACCTCATTATTTATTAATTTCTATTTAACATTTATTATTATTATTATTTTTCATTCCAGTGTAAATTCTATTTGTATACATTGTATTGTGTTTATATAATTCTTATATATGTGAGGTAAATAGTATCATTTTGTGATGAATTAGTTTTTTCATAAGGTTATACTATATTAAGTTGACACGCTATATCTTGTGGATGTGTTCTACTCATGTTTTTTATGTCTTCATTGTTTTATTACACATAGGAAGTTTATTAATTATATAGGAAGTTTATTAATATTATTATATAGGAAGTTCATTTATCTCAGACCTATGGCTCTTTAAGAGAGTTGTTGAATTTTGGCGCCAAACTGCTTTTAAATATGATTATTACAGACGAACACTTGGTTCTGAGGAAGTCTGCCGACTGCAGATGAAAGCGCTTAACCAGTGTCTACAAGTGTTTTGTAACCAGTGTCTACAAGGGAAGGCAGTAAGAATGGAAGTCCTTATGAGGTATTTGTTTACCACAAGACAAACGGTTATTAACTTTTGCAGTTTTATATGACATCGGCTGAGGCAAGAAAAGGTTCCCCAACGGGGTACTTAGCTTTTTGATGACTTCGGTTACTGAAAACACAGGAGCTGGCCGACCGGCACTTGCGAACTGCTTCTGCTTCGGGCACCGCGCGGCAAGACAGACTGAAGAAGATGGCATCGGCTGATGCTTTTATACCCCAGTCGCTCTGACGTCGGGGAGGAGGCAACATCAGCCGACGCCGGACCCAGACTTTGGAATCCGGCCGACTGAGGGGCTGCCTGAGGCAGGACAACCCATATGTAAGGACTGCAGTTGCATTCTTGAAGGACATCATCTCTCTGTTACTTTTGGCAGAGTTCTCATCCTGCCATTTCCTTTTGGTACTTTTTTTTTGGTTTGGCTGGAACTTCTCTTTATAGGGCCGCCAGAAATTATCCTACATATCGGAGACAAACTTAGAAATATGGAACATTTTTGACACCGTCTGCATCAGTTTACCTCTGTCATCCTGCTGTTTAAGGATCTGATTAGCTGCTATACCAAATACACAAATCAGAATCAAGTGGAGCATTGATAATCTAATTTTTTTTTTTTAACTCATCAGAAAAGTTTTGGCTGTGCAACCAACCATACCTACTCATTACCACCGACATCTCTACATTTCTATAAACAGTACTGGCCCTTCCAGGGTGCTCTTTAAAGCATGTTTTGACACTTGAGAGACATTAGAAACAATACCTTTGACAGACTTTTTGCTCAGCAGGTAAGAATGCAGCAAAGTTGTTTAAACTATACATACACCTCAACACAAACTTAGACATAAAACACTGGTAGTTAAACACTTTAAAAATCTACTATGCTAGACTGCATCTGCTTCTTTTCCTGAGATTCTAGCTACTTGTCTAGCTTATCTGGTTTGATGAAGACATGCTCTTTTTATTGAAAGAGGTTCCTGGGAACACAGCAACAGGGTGCGCAGACAAGGGACCTTGGATGCCAAGCTTGGACAAGCACACCCTGAATTTCTTTAACACTGTTTTATGCAGAGACTGTTTCATCAGACGAGAATTGCAAACTTTCTTAAAAAGGTCCACCAACTCTGTGATCAACAGAGTAAGGTCACCAAGTTCGGAGCCTCATCCTCAAAAGATACTAAACCCTGCTGATCACAGGGGCAGCCGAAGACTGCTCCCAGTTGAATACTTGCCTAAATCTAGACAGGATTTGGGAAAAGAAAACATCTAGTTTGGGTTTTTGAAACTGTTAGTCCTCAGAGGAAGCTGACTGATCAGACTCCAACATTTCTGAAACCTCAGTTTCTTGATTTCCTTCAAAGTCAGGATTCTTGGGTGGTTGAATGGGGATGGGAGTGCCAGCATTACTCATAACCCAGGTTTGCATCCTGTAATCAACTGCCTGAACACTGAATCTAGCCATAGCCACCAGCTCAGGTGGAAATACAATCAGAGACTGTTGTACTGCAATGTGGTCAGTCTTAATTTTGTACGCACTACACTAGCAGGATAAATCCGGGGGGGGGGGGTTAATGTATCAACACTGGATACAAATTCTGCACCCCAGAACTCCACTGCACCTAAAGAGTTTGGTTTTCCCACATCAACAACAGTACAGCCCCAGAGGATGTGTCTAATCCTTGTATCAAGTGAAGTTGTGATAGTAGCACCACACCAAGAAGGCGAGTTGACTGATAGCCAGACCAAGGCAAACATGGAATAACAAGCCATAGACTGATGCATATTTCTTTACTTCTACATTTTTTAGGTGCACAAGGGGTAGATGTTGGGGGGACCACCATCAGAGTCCAACAATTCAGGGGACAAAATATATCCAGATCAATACCAAATACTTGGCTGCACAGGCAGTCCCAGTAAAAAATGGACATGTATCAATATTCTCCCTCTAAATATCAATCTGAAGTCTATTTCTGCAGGGATACTATTCTAAATACTGCACTAAATAAAATGACAATAGTTTCAGTAACCCCGTTAAAAGCACAAAATACAGGTCACAAAATTCTGCCAATTTTAATAAACACTCATTTTAGCCCCAGTTATAAGAAACAACATAAACAGTCTTACACAACGAATAACGTATAAACTTATGAAAAATTCCTGCCAGAAAAGTTTAACATACAAATAGCTCCAAAATTGCAATTTAAATTAAAAAAGTCATTTAAAATGCTGTAACCCTACTCAATCATTTGAAATATTAATTATCCCAAAGGAAAAAACTGCAAAGTTTTCCTGTCAAACATTTCAAATGAAGATTTTAATTCAAGAAAAATAGCAGATGGAATTAACCTGTGGCTCTGGAAACACGAAGCAATGAAAATGACTGTACTAAAATGGCCTTGGTAAAAACCCACAGAAACCAAGAAACATAAACAGTAGAAATCTTACACTGCATATAAATTGGGAGAAAAAAAAAACAAAAAAAAAAAACAAGCACATAAAATTATCCAGTCAGAAAAAAACGAGCAAAGCAGCAGAATATACTATTCAAGCATGGACAGGGGGAAAAAACACAGAGGAAATAAAACCCCCATTTATTTTTTTTCTGAGCTCAGCAGATGAAGATATCCAGTTTATCAAATAAAAATACTCAGAGAATATCATCAGATATTCAGAAATCCAGAGTAAGGATCAGTCTTCTAAGAGATTCTTCTCTTACTAACGCACTAGAAATCTGAAGGGGTCCTGTCTGTGGGTCTGAGAGGCAGTCCCTGTACTGCCAGGTGATTGGTCCATCACTCCCATATTCAGGCAGTGGGATGGACTCTGAGCTTTGTTAGACTGGCAGAGTAAGGGTTGCAGGGCACCACTCCCTGAATGCCAGTAAGGCAGTGTGTTGGTTAAACATCAACCTCTTCCCAACAAGTCTCTAAACAGCACAAGGTGGTCTCACTTCATGGGAACATACCTCCAATAATGGTTGCTCAACAAGATGATCTGATTCTGGAGAAGAGACTCAGATTGTAAAGATCTGCAAAGGTACTGTGGATGGACCATGCAGCTGCTGCACTACTATAAATGTCTAATTCTGTAGCTTTTTGCAGGAATGTAGTCAAGCCTCTACTGGAGGGAATCTCTGAAACACAATGGGAGGGGTTTCTTTAAGTAGCAGAATCTGATACAATCTGACAGCGATCTGGCAAATGTGACCTTTAAACTTTATGGTGTAATTTCTTATTACAAAAGGAAACATAGCTGTCTCTTTTTTGTTGGATTTACTTCTATCAACATAAACTCCCATTTAACAATGGATTTCCATGCAATGCAATGGACAAATGCATGCACTGGTTAAGATTTCCATGAAAAGCAGCTTCGGGCATAAAGGAGAGATTTGCTTAGACAGAGACCCTATGTTTATGAAAAAAATAATTAAGGAGACTGTAAATCCAAAATCCTTCTGACTGACGTGATCTCCACTAGGAAATGAAAAGGTAAGAAACATCAATTCTACTAAAGAGGCAAAGTTCAAAGGGATCCAATGTCAATACTTCTCATACAATGTAAAAGGTCTGACGGGATACTGAATTCTCATAACAGAAGTCTTATCCAGAAGGTATTTTTAAGGAGAAGATGTTAAGACATTGAGAAGAGATTAAGGAATTAGAATGGGACCTTCATGAAAACTGCAATCAGCAAGGCAGCTCCAACGGTGTGAAGGAATAAAACTCAGATTGAAGCCCATATGAACCAAGTTCATTTAATGATTTGAGGGCCTGACAGTGCTCGTCACAGCAGGTGAAAGCGAGCAGCCACTGCTGGCTCACCCATCCAGGTGTAGTGAGGGATTCCCCTACAGAAGACAGACAGCTCACAACACCGGCACCCACTTCGCCGACACCAAAAGCCCGATACATGAAATACCGACAATGGGGAAACGGTAAGTCTCCATAGTGTGGAATGAAAATATTTCTATTCCTGCACTGTTGGTATATTAAAGTTACGGGGGGTGTGGTGGGTGAAGCCCCCCACGGGGAGTGCAAGTGGGGCGTAGCCCCCCTGGTAGCAGAAAAAAGGAAAATGTTATTTTCCTTTTTTTCTGCAGTAGTGCTGTTGGCGGTATTCCGTGTGTCGGATTTTTGGTGTCGGTGGTGTGAGCTGTCAAGTCTTCTGTAGGGGATCCGTAGTGAGACACCGGCTGGCTCACCATTTGGGTGACAAACACTTGGGTTCATGCTCCATGGTTGCAACACTAAGAACACGCACCGCCACTGTACATGTGCAAACAGCCAAATGACAGTGCAGACACATGCTCCCTACAACAAGCAGCATGTAGAAGAGTTTGAACAGCCACTGCAGTAAAGGTGGTGCTTCATTAGGGAAGGCATAGGCCATTCAGCAGGGCTAGTAAGCTAGCTCACTCGCTACCACAAGACTCTCACAGCTGACATCACTACCCAAATGCCAGTAAGGTGGTATATTGGTTAAACATCAACTTGCCCCCCCCCCGCAAAAAAAAAATCCCATTGAAGTTCAATAAATTTGACTTGCAACACTAGAATCAACCAGTTACTAAACAATTCACACTACAACTAGTGATAATCATACAGCAGCCAAGCTGTCTGACTATATAGTAGTAATTTCCTGAAAGGACTAGAGACTTAAAAGGATTGCATTGATTTCCAGCACAATGTGAAAGGATACTTCCAAAACATGGAAATACAATGGACTATCCCCACAATGAAATCCCCCCTTCCACTAGGGCTGGCATGTCTGTTGTGATGGTTACCAACAATGTGGATAGGAGAAAGTGCATCTCTATCCACTACAGCAGTTGGAGCCTGCAGGCCTGAGAAACATGCACATTTGATAAGGCAAATGGGTCTGCATCCCAAGATCACTGGACCCAAGAGACCCTAATGGGGAATTATCTTGTTATATTTCAAACAAAGAGCAATAGGAAAGGCTGATGGTTGCAAGTCCAAGTACCTTGTACTAAGTTTTTTGTTAGCAGTACAAGAGAGGGATGACACCATGGCCAGAAAAAAGTACAGTTGTGTACACTTGCCATAAATGTAGATGTTAGAGTGTATTCACTGTTGCAGTCATCACACTTTGGTTATCTGCCTGCCGGTAGCCCTCAGTCGGCCCGAATACCAGAGTCTTGGGATTTCTGCGTCAGTTGCTGTCGCCTCTTCCATGACGTCAGGTCATCAGGGGTATAAAACATGCAGCCGACACGATTACATCAGTTTTCTTGCCCCAGATGTCAGGAGCCCCCAAAATAGGAAGCTACTACATGGTGTGGAACACCTCCAGTAAAAAGTAAATACCTGTGCCATAAAATGGCTATAAAGAGGATAGGTAGAAAGGACAGAGAAAGCCAGGAGGCTGGAGGGAGGGAAACCAGGACTGCAACAGTGAATACACTCGAACATCTACATTTATGTTACATGTACACAACTGTACTATGTTCTTCGTGTTTCACTGTTGCAGTCATAGGTTCATAGGTTCATACTAGGCTATCTGCCCGAGGGCATTTATAAGCCTAGCCATCGTTTTGTGGCTTACGCCACCCCTTTAGTATGGGGAACTATACCCATTATTTTGCTGTGCCTCTGTCGAGCAGTGACACTGAGGTAATTCCTGGGGTATATCTGCGATCTCCCATCCATTGGTCAAGATTTCTCTTGAACAAGGCCAGCGAGGTGCTCTGCCTCACATGTACCGGGATTTTGTTCCACAGCATAGGGAGTCTTTGGGTGATGAATCTATCCCTCCAGCATGTCCTATTAATAGCCGTGTCGAGGTTTAAGTCTCCCGCCCTTGTGGCTCTGATGGATCTAGATTTTTGAGGTGAAGCATATTCATCAAATCTGGGTTTGACATGGCCTTGTATGTTAGGCAAAGGTCACCTCTGAGCAAGCGGTGGCGACTGAATAGAGCTGGAGTTCTTTCAGTCGGGCAGCATAGGACAGATTTTTGAGACCCTTTATCCTTTTGGTGAGGAACTTTTGTGGCCTCTCCAGCTGCTGCAAGTGTCGGGTCAGATACATTCGAATGGGGCATTGTACTCAATCATTGGTCTGATGAGTGATGAGTAAAGGGAGACTATGACCTCCCTTGATCTAGATGAGAATCCCTTCATGATAAGGTGGGCAATGTAGAAGGACTTCCTAACTACTTTAGCTACATGGGTGTCGAATGACAGACTACTATCAACCTGGGTCCCCAGGTCCCTGATAACTTCTTCTGTGCTCAGTGGATTGCCACCTATTTGGTAGCTAGGGGTAACCTTGTTTTTCCCAAGGGTATGACTATGCATTTTTGGCATTTAACTTTAGGCCGTGGCTCTGGCACCAGTTATCCATTTCTGTGAGACCCTTCTGAAGGATATCTGTGTCAGATGTGTTTTCTACTATGGCCCAGTTTGCAGTCATCTGCAAACTTTGTCAGCCATAACCCTCCTGTGTTTGCTTGTACTTGAAAAGTAGATGCCAAACAAGAGTGGGCCCAGGACTGAGCCCTGTGGGACACCACTTGTGACAGGCTTTGAGTCTGACATGGCGCCAGCAACTCTGACCCTGTGGGTTCTGTCACTCAGCCAGTTTGCAACCCATCTTGTGATGTATGGGTTAACATTTAAGCTGATGAGTTTTTCAATGATACCCGAGTGGGGTATTGTATCAAGGCCTTAGCCAGATCGAGGTAGGCTGTATGGACTGCCTTTCCCTCATCAATGGCTTTGGTGACTGTTTCAAAAAGTCAACCAAGTTTAAAAGGCATGATCTGCCTTTGACAAAGCCAAACTGGGTTGGATCCAAAGTCTGCAAATTCCTATGTCTTTATTTATGAGGTCCATTATGATCCTCTCCATGGCTTTGCAGATAAGGCTTGTCAAGCTAATGGGCGGTAATTTCCAGGGTCTGTGGAGGCACTGCCTTTGTGAAGTGGGACCACAGTTGCAGTGCGCCACTCCTGGAGTGCGTATCCAGAGGTAAGACTTGATTAAACAGCTGTCCTAGCTGTGGGTTTAATTCCTCATTGAGTTTGTGGAGCACACAGCCGGGGACACCATCGGGTCCCATGGATGCTGTGTTTTTGCTTTGGAGAGAGCAGTTGTCACTTGGGCGCTGGAGATATTTGGGTGGCTGCACTCATTTGGTATAGATATCTCTCCTTTTGGGAGGGGAGAAGTTTGCCCTGAACCTGTCAGCCAGTATGTTGGCAATGTCTGTAGGATCAGTAATCTTCACATCATTTTGAACTAGTTCTGAGCATATCTGGGAGTTTCCTCCTAGGTTTCTAACATAGCTAAAGAAGGCCTTATGATTGTCTTTTGAGTCTTTAGCTATTTTTCTCTCGAAATTTGCTTTGGATGATTTTATGAGAGCTCTTAGTTTTTACTTATAGTGATCAAGGGTGTCTTACCTTTTAAGGATTTTGCTCTATCTTGTAGTAGCTTCCTCCTTTTGTTGTAGAGTTTGTTTATGGCTGGGGTCCACCAGACTGGACGCTTCCCTTTGGTACAAAGAGTCTTTGTTTTGCTTGGGATTGCCTTATCCATGCAGTCCTGCAGGTGCTGGTAGAAGGCGTTTGTAAGTGATTCAGCGGCTTGAGTATTGTTTTCCACTGCTCGGGGCCTGAAAGGAGACCACACTAGTCTTTAGAAGTGTGAAGTCGGCTTTTGAGAAGTTCTTTACTGTGGTCTTTTATTTCAGGTGGGGTGGGATGAGGACCTCCACCGAGATTGGTTTGTGATCTGATCTCACCAGTGAGGGTATACTTCGGTGTTGAACATTGTGCTCCCATGTTCGTGATGATGAGATCAAGTATGTTATCTCCTCTTGTGGGGATGGTGACTAGTTGTTCCATGGCATTTGAGTTTATGAATTCCAGGAACTTTTGGGCTAGGGTGTTTGGGCTTGAGTAGTGTTCCCAGTCTATATTAGGGTAATTGAAGTCACCTAGTATGATGGTGTTTGGTGATACATTTATCCCTCTAGTGTTTTCAGGAAGGCCATGTGAGTTTCCTGAGTTTGTGAGGGTGGCCTGTAACATGCTACAATTTGCAGAGCAGTCTTGCCTATGGTTAATTGCACCTGGATGGTCTCCGATGCATCGTGCGTTGCCACCAGTCTTGAGGTGTGGGTGTCCTTGATGAATATGGATACCCCCTCCTTTCTTGGTATTGTCCGATTTTGGGGCGGACGCATGATAGGAGGTAAAACCTGATAGCTGGGGTGCTCTCAGGAGCCTTGAACCAGGTTTCTGTCACAGCACAGACATCGATGTTCTCCATACTGAGAAGGGCCTCGAGCGTGCATTTTGAGATTTAGACTTCTGGCATTGAGCAGCATTACCCTTAGTTTTTCCTTTTTGTGTTCTAGGGTGGTAGGTTTAGAATTTGAGCCTTGCCTAAAAAGGCACTATGGGGTGGCAAGAGCCTTTGCCAATATCCGAATCCCAGGGTGACAGATGCAAGCCGTCCCTTCAAGCAGCGTGGCTTGTCCAGCATGTCATCCCAGGCAGACAGATACTGGATCCCCTTTGAATGACACCAGTGTTTAAGCCAATTGTTAAAGCTGATCATCTTATCTCTGTATTGTGGCATCATTCTTGGTGAAGGTAGGATACTGCTCAAGGTCAGGGTCATACCTGCCTGGGCTACATAATCAGAGAGCTCCTCAATGTCTCTTTTCATGTAGTCCAAGGAGGTACGTCTCAGGTCATCACACTTGGGTTGATTCCCAAAGCTGAGGAAGGGTGGAGGCGGTCAAAAAGTATTAGGGCTGGCTAGCAGGACTTGTAAGACTGCTGTAGCAAATCCAGCTCTGGATTTAGAAAAAATAGGTAAGTGGTAATGCTTGGTGAAGGTGTGTACAGAACTCCAGGTTGCAGCTTCCAGTATGTCCCTGGTAGGGACTCCCCTGAGAAATGCTGTAGAGGTTGAAGTAGCTCTAGTGGAATGAGTTCTAATCCCCTGAGGGGTAGGTTTTCCATGGTGCTTGTAGCAGAAATGGATGCAGTGTGCTATCCATTTGGAAATGGTTTACTTCGAAATGGCCTTGCCCTCTGCCCCTGCAGCAAAGCTGACTAGCAGCTGGCCAGATTTTCTGAAAGGCTTAGTCCTGTCAAGGTAGAACCTGAGCTGTCTGTGCACGTCCAAGGAGTGCAGGATCCTTTCCCCTTTATTCTGAGGATTAGGGAAAAAGGTTGGCAAATGGATTAATTGGTTTAAAGCCACACTGGATATCACCTTGGGCATAAAGGATGGGTTCGTCCTGAGGGAAACCCTGTCAGCATGGAAAATAATGAAGGGTTCCACTGCCATAAGTGCCTGTAACTCTGACACTCTTCTTGCTGAAGTAATAGCTAGAAGTAAGGCTGTTTTCCAAGAGAGGAATTTTAACTCTGTTGAAGCAGCAGGTTCAAAAGGGGGAAGTGTGAGCTTCTCCAGTACAGAGTTAAGGTCCCAGGCCGGGGTTGGAGCTCTCCTAGGTGGCCTTAAATTGTTAGCTCCTCTTAGGAACTGTTTCATGAGAGGGTGAGAAAAGAGAGGTGGCTCAGTACTATAATGAGCTGAGATGGCAGAGGCATGAATCTTAATGGATGAGAAGGATAGGCCTCTGTGGA
The DNA here is from genome assembly GCF_019279795.1 of Protopterus annectens. Taxonomy (NCBI): domain Eukaryota; kingdom Metazoa; phylum Chordata; order Ceratodontiformes; family Protopteridae; genus Protopterus; species Protopterus annectens. The sequence continues at coordinate 921,962,609 of NC_056746.1, read as the reverse complement.
GCAGCTCTGCTAGCTAATGAAGGATTTGAGGTAAGGTGGGCACAGCTGTGCCCTTTCCTTGAGAGTGACTCCAAGATCGATATCTTTTCTACTTTTCAGTATAGGATTTCCTAGTACTAGGCCTTCTGGCCTCAAGGATGACGTCCAGCACCAGTTTGCTGACGGATGCTGGTAGTGTATTCAGGGGATAAGCCAGGCTGCAAGGTTTAGGGTTTGCAGCTGTGGATGCAAAATCTGTCCCTCCTGTTGAGACAGCAGGGAAGGTGTCTGATGTAGGTGCCAGGGTGGCACTGCTATCAAACAAAAAAAATCTTGCTTTTTTCCCCACTTTCTGAAAGTTAAGAAAGTTCAGTTACAGATTTGCTGTTCTAAACTGTTTGGAAGTTTCTAGAAGGCCAGTGCTTGCTTGGGCTAAAGGGAAGTCTCTGTGTTCACCAGTGGGAGTGGTTAACACTGAACAGCCTGCCTGTCCCTGGAGGAGTGGTTACTACCTAGAACCTGTAGTTTTATTGGCCATTTTGGGTCAATTCTAAACTCCTTGACCTCTCTCTCTTAAAACCCTACAACTCTCTTTTTGCACGGTTTTGCGCACTGAGCAGCATCGGGCAATGCCGCCGAAACAGGTTTAAACTATTCCAGGCTCCACAAAGTCTGCTCTTCACTTTTTCCCTGAGAATTGTTCAAACTCTCAAAGTAAATCACTCTATTCTCTTTCTAAAGCCCTGCATTGGCTCAGCTCTTATAAGGAAACACTAACTAACTAAAGCACTACACCCTCCTTGACTTCTCATAAGTATTAGGCTCCCAATTGGTCCTTCCTGATCAAGTGAAAAATCAGTTCCCTTCCCTAATCTGATCAGTAAAAAAACAGTTCCCTATACTAATCTGGTAAGTCCAAGGGTCAGTTTCAAGGTTACTCTCCAGTCCGGCTGGTGAATCTGGGAATTTTGAGGCAATGTTACAACTGCCTTATGTACACAGACAACCCTCTCCTTCTTCCAACAAACTCCAATACATGTGACAGAGGCAGTTACACAGCCAAACTGGAGGCAGAGCTCTCTCAACCCAAGACTGGCACAGTCAGTCAGGAGGAAAAGGTAACCACCCACACCACAAATCCAGTCTCACACAGACCTATTGCATCTGCATACCCAACACATAAACACACAAAAACATACTCTGAGGCTCTAAATAAAAATCTGCCTACACAGCAAAGACCTTCTAAGCAGATCTCAAAGCAACAGCCACCCCTCAACAATACCCACGAATCACATATCTCACAAAATCAGTGTGCCTCACAGTCACAGCCCTTAAGGCCAAACAACACACCAAATACACTTGTTATAGGGGACTCTATTGTCCGGCACACTGACGTCCCGCTCACCAGACTGAACAAGGAGAAGGTCACTGTAAGCTGCCTGTCTGGTGCTAGGATCCGCCACATAACGCAAGCACTCAGGTCACTCCAAAGCAAGTACAAGTATGACTCCGTCATTGTCCATGCTGGTGTGAATGACCTGAGACGTACCTCCCTGGACTACATGAAAAGAGACAGAGGAGCTCTCTGACCATGTAGCCCAGGCTGATATGACCCTGACCTTGAGTAGCATCTTGCCCTCACCAAGAATGATGCCACAGTATAAAGACAAAATGATCAGTTTCAACAATTGGCTAAAGTATTGTGTCATTCAAAGGGGATCCAGTGTCTGCCAGCCTGGGATGACATGCTCGACAAGCCACGTTGCTTCATTAGGGACGGCTTGCACCTGTCACCCTTAGGCTTTCGTATACTGGCCAAGGCTCTTGCCACCCCCATAGTGCCTTTTCTAGGCAAGGCTCAAAGGACAAACCCACCACCATAGACAACCCAAGGATAAAAAAACTAAAGGTAAGGCTAGTCAATGCCAGAAGTCTAAACCTCAAGATGCACGCACTTGAGGCTCTCCTCAGTATGGAGAAAATCTATGTCTGTGCAGTAACAGAAACCTGGTTCAAGGCTCCTGAGAGCAGCCCAGCACTACCAGGTTATAACTCATACCATGCGTTTCAGCCCCAAAACTCGGACCGAAGCACAAAAGGAGGGGGAGTATCTATATTCATCAAAGATACCTACACCTCCAGGCTAGTGACACTGCACGAAGCATCGGAAACCATCCATGTGCAACTAACAGCGGGCAAAACTGACTTTCAGTTTGTAGCCTGCTACAGTACACCCTCCCTATTACAGGAACCCCACTTGGCATTCCTGAGAACACTGGAGAATATGAAGGTCTCTCCAAACACTATGTTATTGGGTGACTTCAACTACCCAAACACTGACTGGGAAAACTACTCAAGCCCAAACACCCTCGCCCAACGGTTCCTTGAATTTACAAACTCTAACGCAATGGAACAATTGGTCACCACTCCCACAAGAGGGAACAACATATTGGACCTGGTCATCACCAACATGGGGACTCTATGTTCCACACCAGAGGTAAACCCCTCATTGGTAAGGATCAGACCATAAACAAATTTCCCTGGACATCCATATCCCGTCCTCACCCCCAGCCAAGGAAATCACTGTAAAGAATTTCTCAAAAGCCAACTTTGTACTTCTCAAGACTGAGGTGGAATCCTTCAAAGCCCCTGGGCCAGAGGAAAATACAGCCCAATCCGCAGAATCCTTTACAAATGCATTCTATGAACACCTGCAGGAATGCATGGATCGTGCTATCCCAAATAAAACCAAGACTCACTCCTCCAAAAAACAGGAGACCGGTCTGGTGGACCCCGGCCATAAATAAGCTATACAACAGAAGGAGGAAGCTACTACATGACAGAGCAAAATCCCAAAAAGGGAAGGCATCTCTGATCAGTATTAGCAGGAAACTTCGATCCCTCATAAAATCATCAAAGGCCAGTTTCGAAAGAAAAATTGCCCTAGACACTAAAGATGATCACAAGGCCTTCTTTAGTTATGGTCAGGAACATGAGCGGAAACTCCCAGATATGCTCTGAATTGTTGCATAACGGTACAAAATATACCGAACCTACAGACATAGCCAACATCCTGGCAGACAGATTCAGCGCAAACTTCTCCCCCCCTTCCCCCCCAAAGGAGCAAATGCCTATCCCAACTGAATGTAACCTCCCTGACATCACAGAAGCACAGGTGAAAGCTGCCCTCTCCAAAGCAAAAAACACAGCATCTATAGGACCGGACGGTGTCCCAGGCTGTGTCTTACAACAGCTCCAAGAAGAACTAAACCCTCACATTAAGTCACTGTTCAAAGTTAGCCTTACTACAGGATATGTACCCAAAGAATGGCATACAGCTACAGTGGTCCCACTCCACAAAGGTGGTGCCACAACGGACCCCGGAAACTATCGCCCCATAAGCCTGACTGGTCTGGACTGCAAAGCTATGGAGCATAATATCATGGAATTCATAAACAAAGCTATTGGGAGCCTCCAGACACTGGACCCTACCCAATTCGGCTTTGTTAAGGGCAGATCTTGCCTCTTAAACCTAGATGATTTCTTTGAAACAGTTACCAAAGCCATAGATGAGGGCAAGGAAGTCCACACGGCCTACCTGGACCTCGCAAAAGCCTTCGACACAATACCCCACTCGGGCATCATAAATAAGCTTACCAGCTTAAATATCAACCCCTATATCACAAGATGGGTTGCAAACTGGCTCAGAAATAGAACCCACATGGTCAGAATCGCAGGTGCCATGTCCGAATCCAAACCAGTTACAAGTGGTGTCCCACAGGGCTCAGTTCTGGGACCTCTCTTGTTCGGTATATACTTCTCTGAGGTTCAGGCTAACACGGGGGGATTATGGCTGACAAAGTTCGCAGATGACTGCAAACTGGGGGCCATAATCAAATCTCCAGCTGACACAAGCATCCTCCAAAAGGGTCTCACAGAGACGGATGCTTGGTGTTAGAGCCACGGCCTCAAGCTAAATGCTAAAAAGTGCATAGTCATCCCCTTTGGGAAAAACAAGGTGCCCACAAATTACCACATAGGTGGTAATCCATTAAGTATGGAAGAAGTAATTAGAGATTTGGGGACCAACGTAGATAGTAATCTCTCCTTTGATAATCACGTTGCCAAAGTGGTTAGAAAGACCTTCTATATAGCCCACCTTATCATGAAAGGGTTCGCATCTAGATCAAGAGAGGTCATTGTGCCCCTCTACTAGTCACTCATCAGGCCCATAATTGAATACAATGCCCTTTTGGGATGTACCTTACCCGACACCTGCAGCAACTGGAGACCCCAAAAGTACCTCACCAAGAGGATCATGGGCTACAAACAGATGTCCTATGCAGCTCGACTAAAGAAACTCCAGCTCTACTCAGTTGCTTACCGCCTACTCAGAGGCGATCTATGCCTGACGTACAAAGCCATGTCAAACCCAGAATTAATGGACATGCTCCACCTCAAAAAATCCAAGTCCCTTAGAGCTACACACTCCAGGGACCTTAACCTCAGCACAAAAATAAATAGGACATGCTGGAGGGACAGATTCATTTCCCAGAGGCTCCCCTCACTCTGGAATAGAATCCCAATTCATGTTAGATATAGCCCCTCACTGACCCTCTTCAAGCGAAATCTGGACGTGTGGATGGGAAATCGCAAATTCACCCCTGGGATTTCTTCTGTGTCCCTGCTAGACAGAGGCACAGTAAACTAATCTTAAAAGGGTACCTTCTGTGACCTACTTTACAGAGGCACAGTAGGCTAATCTAATAGGGAGGTGGAAGCCAAATACACTCTGGCTAGGCTTATAAATGCCCTAGGGCAGATAGCCTAGTATCTACCTATGAACCTATAAGGAGTGGGTACCAGTTCTGGCGTGGCCAGTCTGGTACAATAAGGATTGCCCTTGGCCTGTCCTGTTTGATCTTGAGTAGTACTTTTGAGAGGAGGGGCAGAGGAGGAAAGGCATAAATTGAGAGGTTTTCCCATGTAAATGATAGGGCATCCACCTTCCAGGCTCTGCTGTGAGGGTTCCTGGTGCAAAAATGTGTTCAAGTGGTGGTTTTGGGGGGGGAGGCAAAAAGGTCCACACCTGGGTTAGAAGTTTGAATGAGTTGGGTTCCAGTTTCCACTTGTGAGGGTAAAGTAGACTTCTGCTCAAGTCGTCTGCAAGTGAATTTTGCTTGTCTGGCAGGAATTGAGCTTGTAGGTGCACTTGGTTGCTCAAGGCTGTGTTCCACAGGGCCATGGCTAACCTGCAGAGTGTGTAAGAATGAGTTCCCCCCTGCTTGTTTATGTACCACATAACTGTGGTGCTGTCTGTCTTTATCAGGAGCTGTCCTGAAAGGATAAGGTATTTGAAGGCTGTCAGAGCATTCTGCACAGCTAGCATCTCTTTTTGACGGATATGCAGTGAAATTTGTTCTGTGCTCCATTTGCCTTGAATGCATTTGCCTGCCATGTGAGCCCCCCATGCATAGTCTGATGTGTCTGTTGTCAGTGTTTGGGCGGTGACGGGTTGAGTGAAAGGTAGTCCCTTGTTGTGGCTGCATGCCTCTGCCCACTGAAGGACCTCTGCCAAGGTATGATAGGAATCACTGTTTCCAGGTCCTGAGAATCTTGACACCAGAGACTTTTTAAGTACCACTGAAGTTTCCTCATATGCAGTCTTGCATATGGAATTAGCAGAATGCAGGAGGCCATGAACCCTAGGGCTTGCAGACAGCTGGGTTTTGGTGGCCATTAGTTTGAAATAGTTTGTCAAATGGACCTGCTTTTCTGGAGCGAGGAATGCCATCTGGGAAGTTGTGTTCAAGCTTGCTCCCAGGAATACAATTTGTTGGCTGGGTACCAGTAGTGATTTATTTTCATTGATGGTGTATCCCAGTGAAGTTAGAAGTCTTTTTACAAATGCCAGGTGCTGAAGTAGCAATTCCTGACTGTCCGCCTGAATCAGGCTATCGTCCAAGTATGGGTAAATTTGAATATTTCTCTGCCTGCAGTATGCAATGGCTGGAGCCAGGCACTTTGTGAATACTCTGGGCACAGTAGATAAGCCAAAGGGAAGTGCAGAGAACTGATATTTTCTGCAAGACTCCCTTATGGGGATGTGCAGATAAGCTTCTTTTAAGTCTAGGATGACTAACCAGCCATCCTTGGCTTGCATAGGAAGAAGCTGTTGCAGTGTAAGCATTCTGAATTTTGGGACCATCAGAAAGGTGCTGAGAATTGATAGAGAGCTCTCTTTTCTGGACACCAGGAACAGTCTGGAGTAGAAACCCTGCCCCCTTTGTTCTAATGGAACAGGATGAATAGCCCTGATATGGAGAAGGGAAAGTACTTGCTTTTGAGCCACTGCCCAGTGGTTTGGAGGAAGGGCTGGCAACCCACTTGGGGGTTGGCAGTGAGTGGAAGTAGAATCTGTATCCCTGGGGTACAATGTTTAGAACCCATCGGTCCTGAGTAATGGACATCCAGTTTTTCGCATGAAGGGCGAGTTTTCCTCCTAGGATGCAAGTACTTGGGCACGGCTGGGAAGGATAATTGGAAAGTCATTATGAACTTTTTCCGTAAGGAGGTGACTTACCACTCCCTGTTTTTGAAGTGGGAACACTCCATTGTTTATATCTCTGCATACTCTGAGACTGTAGTCTTGGGGGTCTGTTTCCCCTGGGTTTGGACTGAGAAGGCCTGGGAGGGACTGAAAAGGACCAGTTTTTTGAAGGCCAATGCCTCCTGAATCTAGGTGGCTGCACCTGTAAGAAATCTTTGACAGTTTGCATAGATTTAGCTTTTTCTTCTGCTTTTGTGCCAAACAAACAATCCTGACTTAATGGAGCATCTAGTTATTTTGCTTTGACATGGTCTGGCAAGACTTGTTCCTTCAGCCAAGCATTCCTTCTCAGTTGAGACCCAGTGACAGCAGCCCTGCAAGATGCCTTTAAGGCATCAAACCCACACTGCAGATTATGTTTACTAACTTGGTTTGCAGAATGCATTTACTCTTGTAAATCTTTATTTTCTTTCTGTGCAATCTGGAAGTAACACAATTTTTGTTTAATTAGTTCCATAATATGTTGCTGGTACTTCAACATGTGAAACTGGCAATTCAAAGCCCTGATGGCAAGAGTTGCAAAGGTATATACCTTCTCACCCCATCTGTCTAAAGCTCTAGAATCCCTGTCCGGAGGGGTAGGGTTTCTGGCTGTAATAGCCTTAATGCCTTTAGGTCCCCGGGAAATGGTCTCTGTATCGGCAGTATGGTTCTTAAAAAGAAATTTGAGAGAGTCAAGTACTCTGTAGTACCTGTCAGGTTTTCTAGGAGCTGGTGGTAAAGTATCAGGAGTAAGACTGGATTCCATGAAGACATCATCTACAATATCCAGTTCAGTGGGTATAGATAGAGGCCTGTGCTGAGGCAAATCTAAAAATTCCCAGAGTCTCTTTTTGGACTGAGGATAGTCCTGGCATTCCCAGCGGAAATGCTCTCTTAAGGTATGCAAGGTTTCACCAAAAGAAAAATCCTCTGGAGGGGAGGCAGAGAGAATGGAGTCCTCTGCATCTGAATCCTCATAGGTAGATAAGGTATGTCCTGGTAACCAGAAGGGTCAAAGTCATCGGACTCCTGGCCTGCAGAATTAGAAGAAAATTCAATTCTTTGTCTTTTAGCAGGGGAAGGCTGGCTTCCCCTAATTAGAGTAATAAGATCTCCAGCCATTCTAAGCATTTGTTTTTGTGACATGGGAGCTTGAGCATCGGTTTTCTAGGTACAGTGCGAACTCTGGGTCTGAGAAACTTGGTAGTTTTAGTTAAAAAAGAAGTTGTTGGTTTAATATGAATATCGATAGGTCAGAATACACCCTCAGAAGCAGATGCCACACAGCGGCTCCAGACCCATCCATCCGCAGGTTCCATAGTCGAAGAAGCCTCTCTCGGCATACCGTACTCCGAATGGGTCACAGCAGAGGCCTGCGAATCTACAGAAGTGGGCATCAGGGGCTGCAAAGGCGCCTCACTGAGTACCGGCAAACTGGCGACTAGCTTAATGGAAGCGTCATCAGCAGTTTTTGACCTATGCGGTCTGTCTCTGTATTGGCGCTTTTTTGGAAGATCGGTAGTCGGATGGCTTACCAAAGCCATTTCAGAATACGGAGGATGAGAGCGAAATAATTTAGCTACAAAAATAGCCAGACAACGAATGGTTCGGGCGTTAAACAAGGCACAAAACCAACAGTGAGGGACGTCTTGGTCTGGGCCTAAACAGGTGACACAGTAAGAATGAAAATCTCTATGAGGTATTTGCTTTCCACAGGCGGGACAATTGTTAACTTTTTCTGACATCGGTTAGAGCAAGAAAAAAGAATCCCCAACAGGGTAATTAGCTTTAGAAGACTTCAGGTTTGAAACTCGAAAAATGAAAATTTTAGGTAGTGGCCAACTGGCACTTGTGAACTGCTTCTGCTTTGGGCTCCCTCGGCAAGAAAGACTGATGTAACGGCATCAGCTGCATGTTTTATACCCCTGATGCCCTGACGTAATGGAAGAGGTGACAGCATCTAACGCAGAAATCCCAAGACTCTGGTATTCGGGCTGACTGAGGGCTACGTGCAGGCAGATAACCCAAGTATGATGACTGCAACAGTGAAACACGAAGAACATCTGTATTCTATCTTTGGAGAGCTTTGCTCTGCATGACTTGATCTCTATACTGCAGCCTATAAACAACAAATAGCTAAGAAGGCTGCAGCTAGAACTTTATTACATTAGACACGCTCACCTGAGATTGGAATAACATGTTTAGATACCACCCCCCCCCCCCCCCCCTTGCTGAGAGCAGGCTTGGAAATTGATGGGGCAACTACAAACTAGTCATCAAAGTACAGGAACACCTTGACTCACTTACCGTCTCTAGTAAGCTGTCACTAGGGACATGCATTTATTTTATTTTATTTATAATTTGCTCACTGGCATAGTGCACTGATCTTAATGGACCATTTGTATGCACAGCCCGGATGAATAAGATCACATAAGAAATGAAAAAATATATTTACAGATACAAAGATATACTAAAAAACATGTATGCACATACATAAATTTACACGTAAAAGAATATGGTACAACAACATCTAGTTCAAGAAGCAGTTAATATCAAAACATGTATAGAAAAATGAAATTATGCTTAGCAGAGCTTTATGGATAATATGTGGCCATAATGACCAAGCTGGCTTATGCTACAGGGATAGCAGCACAGAGAGAGACGTATGAAGAGATTCTAAGAAGCAAGAGAGAGAAAATAGTTGCAAGAAAGAACACCATGTGGAGAAGACAGAGAAAAGGCGTGAGAGGCATGCAGAGGGAAAAGTAGTAGGAAGGACAAGTGTAAGAGATAAGCAAAGAGAACAGGAAGTAGGAATAATGAAGCAGTAATTAAAGGGGATGACAAAATGTGATAAGGGATGAAACTGGGATAAAGTGGCATGTGAAAGAGCTGCAGCGTTCAAGTAATGTGACCTGAGCAAGTGCAGATGCACTTTGCTAGGGTGGAGAGATGTTTCTTGAGCTGTTGTCTGAAGTCAGAGTACTTTGAGAAAGGAATGAAGACCCTTGGGTTTAGGGGCTGAGATGGAGAATGCATGGCCAGTGCAATAGAGTTTATATTTTGTTGTTAGTAGAGTGGGTTGAAATTGAAAGATATACTGAGACTATATATGTAGGGATTTCGGTGAAAATGTGAGTGACAGCAGACGATGTCTCAGGAGAAAGGGTTTTGTGAATGAGTGACCCTAGTAGCAGGATGATTATCAAATGTACTGGGAGCCATTTAGCTTTGGCAAAAGTTAGGCATTGGTGTTCATTACTGGAGGAGTTAGTAATGAACCAGCAGATTTTAATGGAGTTGGTTTGGAAGGTGGATGACATTTTTCTTTGAGGCTGCAGCTATAATGGGTAGCCCACATTCGAGTTACTACAAAAATATGCCTTTACCTATGGCAGCTTGGGTCGCCTTGAACAGAAGTGGCAATAACTTACTCACCCAGAACAGTAGTGTGTTGATCTTTTTGCATGTGTTCTGAATGTGTACCTGAAAGTTAAAGAGATTTGTCTAACGAAATGCCAAGGTATTTGAAGGATGTGGCAGTTTCTACTGTGGTATTATTAACATCTAGGAAGCTAGTTGCTTTGGCTATTTTTTGGTTGGTTCCAAACAGCACTGCCATTGATTTAAGGGACTGGAGTATACATTTTTATTTGGTTAACACCGTGATAGCTGTTGAGAGACCAGATGGAAGAAGTCATAACTGATAGTGACTGACCATAACCTGAAAGTGAAGAAAGAGCTTGGACTCCTCTGGAATCTTAATGGGCACAGTGTCCTGTAAGTCTAAACTTGTAGCAAACCTCCTATGTTAGACAAAACAGAACTGCCTGCACAAAAAATATACAAAAAGTTTACTTGTGGATAAAAATACTTAACCCTCCGAGATCCAATATGGGCTTGACTTCCTTTGTAGATTTTAGTTTAAAATAATCTGGACTCTTATGGTTTCATGGGGTCACTTCAATGGCACTTTTGAGTAGCAGGTTTAAGACCTTTTTTTTTGCGACTCATTTCTAATGTGACATGGCATCCAGCAGAGGAAAGAAAGGGGGGGTGCTATAAGAAAATGAGGCATGAGAATCCCCTGGATATAAAGCACAGTTGTTTTAGGAACTTAACATAATTCTAGATGTTTGAGTAGATTACTGTTGCAGTATTGAGTCTTAAAAATTCCTACATGCAGGAAACCCACATTCAGATCAAATACTAGACAATTTCACAATCCTCCACGCAGCAGATACTCTTCCCTATTAGACATCAGTGGTAAAAAGGAGTTATCCACGGGTTCCACAGTCAGGTCTTTTTAGCCCCATGTTCTGACAAACCCTACTGATGACTTTAACTAGGAATAGAAGGAGAAACCTGAGTGTGGGGGAGGTGATTGGGCATGGTACCGATACAACCCCAATTAGTTAGGTAGATGGAGGGACAGAGTTCTGCAACAGTAATCTTGAACATTTATAACTATTGTGAACTCCTAACATAACAGTACTACATTCACCACAGTCACGGAGTGGTGAGAAGGTTCAGAAAGCCAAGAATAAAGGGGTGGTTGTTAAAAGAGGTCAGTGTCAGAAAGATAAGGCTCTCTAGGATGGCAGAAACAAAACAGTCTTTGGCTCTGGAAATGGCACAAATGTTGTAATGCTTTGTGAAGGTGTGAACACATGACCAAGTAGTTGTTTCCAGGACAGATCGAGTAGGGAGCCAGTTTCAGGAAGGCTGTGGTTGTTGTCTTCACCCTTGCAGAGCCTACATAGTACTGGGTATCTGTTTTTCATGGAAGGGGTAACAAAAAAAATGCAAATGGCTATCCATGTAGAGACACTCTGTTTGCCCACAGATCTCCTTTCTTTGCCATATGTATAGGTTAACAAAAGTTTACACCTGGTTAGATTATACCTCAACCAGACCAAATTCAACAAGTTGTCTGTGAACATCAAGGAAATGCAGGATTCTTTCCCCTTTGTTTTAAGGGCCTGCGAAGAAGACTGGCAGGCAAATGACCTGGTTAAGAGAAATTTCTGAAACAACCTTTGACACATAATATTCTTAAGAGTTCAGAGGCCAAAAACACACCAACAAAACATACCAGGAACAAAGAAAAAGATTGCTTCATTCCACAAGGTTACGATCATTGGTGAAAATGTAATTTTGTGGAGTGGAGCACTCTTTTGTTTGTTCCTATTCTTAAGAGTGACTCAGTCCTTGTGGAAGATCAGGAAAGGCTCCTTGCTTATAAGACCTTGTAAATCAGAGCTACATCCGGCAGAGGTCAAAGAAAGCAAAAGTGTAGTTTTCCAGGTGAGAATTTTGATGTAAACAGAAGTGTCTGGTTCAAGGGGAGGTGAGGTAAGCTTTTCTAACAAAAAATCTTAGATCCCAGATAGGGAGAGGATGCCTCCTGGGAGGGTGTCTGGTGTAAAATCCCACTAAGAATTACTTCATGTGATAAGTGTAAGCAGATGTGGACATGGACTAGTATGCAGAAACAGCATGAGCATGTACCTTGGCCAAAAAGTAGAACAAACCATCTTTGTACAACTCAGACAAGTACTCCAAGACCTGGTTAATCAGCCTGCACTGGACACTATCTGCAGCTCTGCACCAGACTGAAAACCTTTTCCTCTTAGTGAGATAGGACTTTATTGTACTCGATTTTCTAGCTGCTTTGAGAATGGAAATCTTGACTTCCAAAAAGATACCTCTAGAGGGAAATTTAATCCTAATCACCCAACCTGTCAGGTCTAGAGTTTTTAAAATGAGGTGAATGACAGACCCTTTATTCTGGTTAAGAAGGTCCATGAACAGTGGCAATGTCCAAGTTTTCCCTCTGTGGTGTGAGAGCAGAAGGGAGAACCAGTGCTGTCTGGGCCATTGTGAAGCAATTGTGACTATCTCTGGGCCATCTACTCTTATTTTCTGCACTACCCTGGTGATAAGGGGTACTGGGGAGAAGGCATAAAGGAAAAGAGCTTTCCAAGAGAAGGAGAAGACATCGGTCACCCCGGGCTCCTGAGTTGCCTCATCTGAGTGGAGGCAAAATGAGTACTTATGTCCCACTTCACGGACTGACTATGTCAATGTAAGTCACCATCCATTTGTTGGGGGGGTCTAAGACAGATAGATCTGTTCCAAATGTCTGCTTAAAAGGTTCTCCTACCCTGGAATGGAGGACAGGCTACTGGTGACAGCTGCAGTTGGAAGGCTAGCTAACAGAATTTCATGGCCAGTCTAAACGGATAGTAAGTACCTCCTCTTCGGTCCAGCTAAAGTCAACTGCCAGTGCCAGATATTTGGTAAAGACTTTGGGTGCAGTGGATACGCTAAATGCTAAGGCACAAAACTGAAAGTGGGATCCCTCTGCTCTGAAATGAAGGAACTCCTGTATTCCTGCACAGTGGGGAACAGAAGGACGTGGAGAGAGCCAAAATCATGACAGCCTGCAGTGGGGTGGGGGGAGGGTCTACACCAGAGGACGTGGGAGGTCAGTTTAAGGCCAGGGAATACCATACCATGCTTAGCATGTACCTTAGGGTAAGGTAATGCTTAGCCTATGTGAATCAACCCTACATTTAATGGTCTTATCATTAAAGAAGGTACAGACCTGACAGCTAGCCACATCATGCTCCAGGGCTAAACAGAACAGGCAATAGCAAAAAAAGTCTGACAGCGATTTGTTTCCTGCACTTAAGGCAGTTATTCACCTTAGCGGACATTAATCACACTCAAATAGAGAAAAATAATGTTCCCTAGTGGGGTATTTTAACTAAACTCTCTGACATCAGGCCTGACAACATAACTGAAAGCATGGTGCATCAAACTGACAAGACAAAAAAAGAAATTAATGTGGTACCAGTGGTTGACTTCCTTTCACACTAGACATCAGACAGGGAGGGCATCTGCTGGCTAGGGGATGGTGAAATTCTCTAGTATTTGGGCCGACTAAAGGCTTCCTACAGGCAAGAATTCCCAAGTCTCGACTATGATGAACATCAGTCCTTACTCATCTGCCCTTTTTTTTGGCCCCCTCCCCTTACTTCATCTTAATGCACTCCTACCTCAGTGTCCCATGTCCACCACCAGGTCTACCAGCCTTGCTAAACCCCCACCCCTGGACTTATTTCAATATTGGCTGGGGCTGGTGCAGAGCATAAGGGTGCTCTTGTGGGAGGTTTGGCTATCTACCGTCTGCCAAGGAAATTTGTTTATGACCCACCCCATTATTCCTCCCTACTAGTATCTGTAGCCCCCTCTTTTCAGGTATCCATGGTTATGCCTGAGCAGTGGGCATGCAATGGGGACATGCAACATATTGCCCAGCTCAGCCATATCCCCACTCTTTCCCCCTCTTTGAACCACGCGCTCCCAGCTAGGCAACGGTCCCCATTCTACACCAGAAATTATCATGTGGGAAGCCCCTGTCACTGCTCTCCCCTTAAGTGATAGTAACACACAAACCTCCCTGTCACTTCATCAAACACCAGAGCTGTTAACTGAATCCAAATCTTCTGGCCCATAGTCAGGGTTTTATCCCTCTACACCACCATAACAGTTCCCATCTGTCCTTGGTTATGGATTTCCAAAATCAGATGGAGGAACAAACTACCTTAACAGCCTCCAGTGAGGCAAGACCTCAGGGCTGCTTTTGAGAACCCAGAGATTGACTGTGGCTCCTTGGAGACTAACAAGATGTCATGCTTCCGAGTAAATAACCTTTCTGAGAACTGTTTCAGCTTTATCATCAACAGGTAAACTTTGAGAACATAATAATGCAAACTTTCTCATAACAGATCCAGTAGCTGCTGCTTTGGAAGATGCATCAGCTTAGTCATAAGCACACTTTAATGTCTGGCTACTTGAGACACAGAAACAGTGTGTGTGTATTCAAAGAAAACTTCCCTCAGAAGGAGAGAAAGTGACAATTATGTTCCCAAATGAAGCAAGCAAAATCTTTTAACGTGCTTGACAATTAAGAATCCTAAAAATAATCGTAGCAGATGAATACACTATTTTCCCAAAGATATGGAAGTCTTCTTTGTCCTTGTCAGAGGGGAGGGATTTGAATTTCTAAATGTTAAGCTGCAGAAGGATTTGCCAAGGAAATCACTGCAAGGACAGATCTGGAATTAGAAATCAAAACATAGTAAGACTTTTATGTTACCTGCCTTCTTAAGGGCTGCAGACTGCAATAAAAACATCTTCAAAAACTGGAGGAATAGGAAGAACAGGAGGAGGTTGAGGAAATTCCAGCTCTAATCATAAAATTTTCTCAAAGAAACTGGAATGTCATTATGTTTCCACAACTGGTAAACAACTGGTTTGGGAAAAAAATCTTCCACGGGTACAGTTAGAATAAATCCATTCCTCAAAATCAGTTACCTGAAGAAGAAAACAAAAAAAGTTATTTCCTCACAATCATTTAATTGTTCATCACACTGGGAATCTTAAAATTAATTCCTTTTTCTTTCTTGCTAGTAAATCCCAAATGAGAAAGAAGGTTTAAGAGCCTGAACTAAGCTCTGTTGTTCTTCATTCAGCTTTTCCCTGTTAGGGGTCGCTACAGTGGAACTCCAGTCCGCTAATGATTGGCAGTAGATGTTTACGGTGCCAGCTCAACGCCCAACCTTCAACGAAGGCACACTCATTCACTCATGTCTTTTGAACGCCACTCAACCATGGGGAGGACATGCAGACTCCACACAGAAGGCGCACCAGCCGAGAATCGAACGGGAGAACCTCTTGCTGTGAGGCGACAACGCTACAGCTGCACCACCGCGGCTTTGTGTCAAGCCTAATAAAGTATCCCTCTCTAAAGTAACAGACAAAAAAAAAATAAATGTTTAACTTTCTGGAAATTCCTGTTAAAAAGAAGCAAAGAAGCAGACTGACTCCTGCCTGGGATATCACCCTGTGGAACAGACATCCCAGTATGGCTGGGCAGATAAGAATTCCCCACTCCTTTCTCAGAGACCGACAATAGTGGTTCTCCACTGCCTGCCAAGGAAACTCCAACAGCCTTAGAGGACATATCTAACCCCAAGTCTCCAGTGGCTAAAGGGACTACACCAGAGAAAACCAAAGGAAAAGATGAGTCGTCTCCATGAATGAATGAACGACTCCACAGTGGCCATTTCTGGTTCAACCATTTGAGGCCGAGGCTGAGGAAAAGTAATAGCCTGCTGAAAAGGCAAAGGCTGTCTGGAAATAATATTCTTTTACTGGCCAGCGGAAGGAAGAACCAAAGATCAGCACAGTTGTGCAAGAACTTACACAACAGTAGATGTCTTATTTTTCACTGTTACAGTACACCTTATATGATGACCCTCCACTGGACCAGTAATCAAGGAGCCTCAATCCTCACCACTGGTGCCTGTGGGAGAAATGTTAACTGGGAGGATAACAGGTACACACACACAGTATTTTCAGATGCAGCTCTCTGCATCAAATGCAAAGAGCACACAGGGACCACAGTCAGTCCGGGGCTGGTTTCCCACTCTTTCTCCAGACCCCTAGTAAGACTCCCCACTGGCAAATCTACAGAGTTGAGATATCAGATGAGTGACCAAGCCAATACCTCCAGCATCCTCTCTGTCCAACCAGTGCTTTATGTCCCTGACCAAGTAGCTGACACACACACACACACACACACACACACACACACACACACACACACACACACACACACACACACACACACACACACACACACACAAACCTGGAAAAGGCTGGCACAGGTTTACTAGCTATGCCCCCTTCTGCCCAGACTATAAGGTAGTTACTACTGCAACCAGTCACTCCTTATCAGCTACTTTAAAGCCCTTAAAGAGTGTCTAATCTTACTGTGTAATATTAATACAAATGGTAGTCTGACCAACAGCAAGGCTCTTGGGAGTGTCCCACAGTGTCACCAAATAAATATGCAAGGACTCTTAAAACTTAAATCTCTACACAAAACAGCCACAATGAAAGGCTTAAATATATTTTAATAATAAATCATAAAAGAACAAGACAATACTAAATATATATTCACAGTGACGTCAGAGTTCAAAACCACACAAAATATTTAAAATAACATTGAGGCACAGGCTCACACAAATAAAGAAAAAATCTAAAACTAAGCTTCACTAAGATAAATGGTCTGATTCAAAGACAAGTCACTGCCCACTTTAGGCATAAAAGTACTGGCCCTAAAAGACACTACTTATATGAAAAACTAGAAAAGGAGGAACTTCCATTAGAGCCTGAAGCTCAGAGTCTCTCTTGGCAGAAGTCGGAGCCACTAACAATTTCAAAGTAAAAGAAGCTGCTGGTTCAAAAGGTGGTCAAGGTAACTTTTCAAGAATAAAAATTGAAGTCCCAAGAAGGAGTCTCTGCCTTTCTTGGAGGCCTAATATGAAGGACACTTTTCAAAAACTGTTTAACCTCAAATCTAGAGGAATGGAGAGGATCCAAAGCCAGATTGGCAGAAATGGCTAACAAATGATCTTTAGCAGATGAGTATGCCAGACCAGAACTGAGCAACAAACACAAAAACAACAATAGAGTAGAAATACCAACTAAAAGAGGTTCCTGTTTGTCATACCAAACAGAAATTGCCTTCCACTTAGCAAAATACGATTTTCTAGTAGAGGGTTTACTGGCCTACTGCAAAACCTGAAGCATGTCCTCAGGAAATAAATGTTGAAAAGGAATCAAAACCTCATCACCCAGAGACAAATACAGGATGAGGAAATGGGGGTGAATGAGAGAGCCACTGTCCTATGTGAGAAGTCCATCTTGTGAGATAACTTGTCATGGTTGCCCCAGGCTAGAAGAAACAGAAGGGGAAACCAATGCTGTCTGGGCCAAAAGGGAGTCACCTACAAAATTCTGGGCGTGTTCTACATGATACTGAGTAGGACCCTTGGCAACAGAGGAAGAGAGGGATAACTATACAGGAAAATTCCTTTCGAAACCAGAGGGCCTGGCACTCTGGAACAGAATTGTAAAGTTGTCTGTTTAGAGGGAAGGCAAAAAGATCTGCTTGAGGAATACCCCACTGATGGACAATGTCCAGGAAAACCTCCCTGTGAAGCATCTACTCATATGAATCTGTCTGGGACTTCCTCATTTTTGTCTGCCACCAGATTGTTTTCTCAGGGAATATAAACTGCCTGAAGAGTCAAGTGACGGCAGATAGCAAAATCCCAAGCTACAAAGGCCAGTTTGCAAAGATGGTTTGTAAAAGCTCCTGAGTGGAGGAAGAAACATGAAATGGCAGGCCTGGATTTAGAGAAACCTGGTGAATTCACTACAGAAACTCCTGTCTGAGGAAAAGCAAGAGGGGTATGGGAAAGTCCAGAGGATGACAATGCAGCAGCCAAACTGACTTGAGATACTACTGAAACTTCCTCATTTGGAGTCTTGCCAAAGGAACCGTTGGAATGGTTGAAGCCATCATCCCCAGGGCTCATTGAAACTCTCTTGAAGATGCCACTTGTAAAGGAAGAGGAGACTGAAAGAATGTTGCCAAGGAGAGGACCTTGGGAGGAGGAGAAATAAAAGCCATCATTGACAGGGTGAATAGTTCCAAAGACCCCAAGTAGGCCTGAGGAAGTAGCAGAGGAACTGCAACTGGACAGACAATATTTTGAAAGAAGAAACTTTTACAAAGGTGTTGAGAAAAGAGAGAGAGAGATCTAGAATGGGTCTCCAAGAACCCTCCTTCCACAGAAAGAAAAACATGCTGGAATAGAATCCATTGCACCTCTACCTGTGATGCAGACCCTAATACGGAAATGTCTGAAGTCTTAATTTCAGAATTAGCCATGTCAGCCAGACCACCCCAAGCTTAGAAAGAAGAGCCAGAACATACCTGGTCATATGGGTCTGGCAATTTATTGCCCTACAGACTAAAGTGTCAAAAGTATATGCCTTCTTACCATACTTGTCTATAGCTCTACTATCATTACCAAAAGCTCAGCAAAAGGAATCAAATTAGCAGGTTTGTCAGCAGACTGAGAAATTACTATTGGGTCAGAAAAAGACTCTTGTACAAGAATTTTTGAGCCTCAGGAACTCTGTAAAATCTGTCAGTTATGATGGGACATACTCCAGAGGCAGTGAAGCAAAAGCAAAAGAATCAAGAAGGGCTTCCAAAACTCTTCTGGACCTCAGATATTTAGGAACTCTCCCACTGAAAATGCGCTATCATTTTAACAATGTTCCTCAACAGGGGAATCAGGGGGAGAGAGTATCATCTTCATCCAATTCTAAAACAATAGGGGAATAGATCTGAGAAGAAAAAGCTAGAAACTCTCCCCCCGAATCCAGATGATCTTCCTCATCAGAAACCTTAAGTCTCATGAGGGTAGTAGACGGGAAAGCAAGTTGAAGCCACTGACAAACCTCGAAGGAGCATTTAAAGCCATGAGGGCCTTAAAAAACCCAGAGTGAAATCCTGCCATTCTTTATGGGGGATTCTTAGCTACAGGGACATCATGCCTAGTTTTTTGTTTTTTTCTTACAAGGCACCTCTGTCCTAACAAGCTTAGGAGGTTTTGCACCCTGCCTAACTTCAGTAAAGGAATCAGGTGCTTCTTTCCTAAGAAGTACCTGGTGAATCCTCCTAGACCCTTTAGAGATAACCAAAAGCAGATCCCCCTTCTCATCTACAGCAGATGTAGGATCAGTCTCAGTGGACATGCAGACAGCAAGCTGCATGTCGACCATCAACAGGGTCATTACAGAGGGAGCAGGTGTCAGAACCGGACAGCCCTCAGTTTCTTCATCTGACCCTATGGAGACATCCAGTAGAGGATAGACAGCAGAAGTCTCTAAGCACATCTTTTTAGATTTCTTTTTTGTAAACAAATGAATGCCTGAGCAAGCAGACTCAGGCACCATAGTTCCCTGAGCCATCAACTTCAGACTCTGGTTTTCCAAATACACAAACAATGACAGACAGCTGCACAGGGTCTTGGATACTAAGGCCTGGAAAATACCACACTGCATGTGATCATGGTCTGCACCCAAGAGGAAAAGGCACTTTTCGTCAGTCCTTGTGGGGAGTCTGCCTCCCACACTCACATTTCCCCCTTTCTGGATAACCTATAAAACAACTAACTAAACAAAGAGAAAACCAGAATGAGACCCAACAGGGTACTTATCCACCCTACACTAGGCAGCTGAGTCAACGCAAACAACTTATAGACCAAATTCAAAAAACAGCAATCAGACTGGCAACAAAGCAGTCCTGAGGATTTGGAGCTTGTACATCAGTTATATACCTTACACCTGAAAAGTAGGACATTTCTGAAATATGGCACTTGGAAGGGCTCAAAGGCTTGGTATGCTGGCAGGATATCCATTTTGTAAGGACATCAGTCATCCCATGCCAACAAGGAAGCCTGAAGTCCAGGTAAAACTGAAGCAGTAGTCGGTAAAAAGGAAAATATCAAAAAGGTAGTGTTTTCAACTGACAACAGTGACAAGCACTATATACACTTACCCCAGCCCCTGAACACAATTTATAAAAAATCTCTCATAAAAATTGAAAGTAAACATTAAAACAAAATTTAGAGTAAAAGTAATATAAGAACTACAGTCTTCCAAGTAACAGGAAAATCGTTTGACAGTCCAATAAAAAACTAACTCCTATCATAAACCTAACAGTTTTGATTACTGTGGAAGGTTTTTCTGCTCAGCAATGGAATAAATGCTATCCAACCACCGATCCCCAAAAGCGTGCAAGAGATCTCTTTGGCAGTAGGAACATTCTGAATACCTTGGCACTACAGCTCTGCTCAATCTTTCAATATGGGTGCCCTTAAATTTTGGAAGATGGCTAACTATTATACCCTGTGAAGAATATAACTGCTAAGGCGACTGCAGCAATGATCAAATGATGAACATCCAAGAATAGCCATCCTCTTCTCAGATGCATCTTTTGCCCCAAACAACCTTTTAGGCATAATCCCAGCTTCCTATGACTTGTTCAGAGTTTCTTGATCACAACACACACAAGCTTTCATGCATAAAACATTTTCTCACATGATACAAAATACTTGCTGTCCAAAATCCATAAACTCCATACTTATCTAATACACATCTACCATCCTCTGCTGTTCTCTTGCTTAGACATACTATAGCTATGTTAAAACCATTAACTCTGGATCCTCAAAATTAGCATGCCACCTGTTATCTGAACTTCAAACTTTTTAGCCAACCAAATCACGGAGGTAATGAAAAGATTCACCTTTTTCCAATTTACACAAATTTCAACTTTTCACTTGTACAGTCTTTATTTTTTTTTTCTAACATAATTCAGTTTTCTCTTCCCTTCTTTGCATGCCAAACCTCCCCCAGCAGTGCAACAGGTGGTCGGGAGGTTATTTTCGGAGGCATCTTGGGTGTCTTCTGAAAATGAGACACAAGCCTAGTAAAACTAACCTAGTTGGCCAAAATAAACATAAGTGAATTTATAAGACACTTCTTTCATCTATCAGTCAGCCCTTACCCTACAATACAGCTGAATGGAATGCTACTACAACCCCAGCAGTAAGAGTAGCACTACTGATGTAGAAATTACCTGAAAAGGGTTATAGTGTTTAGTAAAATAATAACTTTTTTATTTTTTTCCAAAATGAAAGCAGGGTAAAAAAGATTTCTTTTAAGGGTGTACACGCAGGAAAAAAGAAAAATACAATCCATTAAAAGATGTGTTAAAAGACATTCTGTATGGTGCAACAATACCTTGAAAGGGTTGCTGTTTTAAAAAAAAATGCAGAAAAAACAAGAAATTAACAATAAAAGTGGAAATAAGCCTTAGCTTGAGGACATATAAAGTCTTACCTTAAAGATTATGCAAGCCAATAAAATGACACTGTCCACCAATGGAAATGAAAATTTAAGTTACTTTCATTCATTCTTGAATATCTATTTTGTCCTATTCAGGGATGTGGGGGAAAAGAAGACATTCCCAGTTCTCAATGGGTACAAGCCACAGAAACTAATTTGAGATAGGATGCTAGTCTATTCAGGACACAGGAAAGACAAACGCACCAAATTTCCTATAGTTGTTTTGAGTATTGTTAATTCACCTATAGCATGACTAGGACATGAGGAAACAACCACTGGGTGAAACCCTACAGGAGCACAGGGAAGATGTGTCAACTTTAGAGGAGGCAACCTAGCCAGGAACAAAACAAACTCTGTGAAAAAGAAATGTTAACCTCTGCACCACTATGCTACCCACACTTTAATTGCATACCTGTTTATTTTTTATTTTATTTATTTATTTGCAGTTGGTTTACCAGGATAGTCCACTGGGCCAATAAGAACCCGTTTTCAATGGAGTCCTGGGGAGAAAAGCTCCAATTACAAAAAAATTACAGCAGTTTACAATTTCTATCATCTGTAGGTTAAAGACAAAGCTTAAAAAACAGTGGTAACGAAAAGATTACAGCAGTTTACAATGTCATTCATTTGGGGGTTCAAGACAAACAAACATTAAGCAAAAAAAAAGCATTGCTGTAGTAGATGTATAGTTTCTTGAGTGTAGTAGTAGGATTAGAGAAGAATAACATGTCATTGCAGTTGGCTTATTATTTGGAGTCTGGTAATATTTGATATAGTTGCCTGAAGGGAGTGGAGAATAGTTTATGAGGGGTGGGAGCAGGAGCATTCCCATGAGGATGTTAGATGTGAGTGCAATAATTTTTTAAAAGCAGGGAGGTTGGTGGTGATGCGGATGGAGGGAGGAAAGGAGTTCCATAGGTGTGCCAGGGCAAAGGACAGGAGGTTTTGTCCTGGAGAGCGAAGGGGTTTGTACAGCTCTATTAGGTTTTGGTTATTAGATCTTAGAAGTCTTTGTGTCAGGTGCATTTTAAAGGTAGAGCTGAGGGAGGGATAGGTGGAGGGATGAAAAATGAGTTTGTGAGCAAAAGTGAGCTGTGTATAGGAGAGATAGTTGGGAAGCTCTAGCCAGTTAAGTTTGTGGAGAGATGCACAGTGATGGGTAGATGATTTGTGGCTAGTAGCAAATTTGGCAATTTTATTATAACAAGAGGACAGTTTTGTTTTGAGAGATGATTGTAGGTTTGTTAGGAGAGGGGCACTATAAAGGAGGGAAGGGATGAGGAATGTAGTAGCGAGAGTGAGCTTAGTAGATGCAGTGAGGAAGTGATTGTGTCAGTAGAGCATGCCAAGTTTTTGGTGGTTTTTTTTTATGTTTAGGTGTAGGTGACTATTGAATTTAAGTTGGTCATCAATCTGGACTCCTAGTAGTTTGGTTTCAGATACCAGTTAAAGACGTGTGTTATTCTGGCTAGTGATGGAGAATAGTTTTCTATCAATGGTGTTGGTTTTTGAGGGGGTAAATACCATAAGTTTGGTTTTTGATGCATTGAGTGCTAGATGATTTCATCCACTGTTCTGTGGTAGAGAAGGCGCCTTGAGTCAGTTTTAAAAGAGTGGGGATGGATGAGGCTGCACAGATAATTGTAGAATCATCTGCATATTGAATAAGTTTAGCATGAGGAATTGAGTGGAAGAAATCATTTATGAATATATTGAAAAGGAGAGGACGCAAAATGGAACCTTGGGGGACACCAGTGGGTGTGTTAAGGAAAGAGGAGATGGCTTTTTTTCCACTTGACAGCTTGTTGCCTGTTGGAGAGATAGCTGGTGAACCAATTGAGAGAGGAAGGGGATAGGTTTAGGCTAGACAGCTTAGTCAGGAGAAGGTTGTGAGAGATAGTATTGAAGGCCTTAGAGAGGTCAAGAAAGAGGGTAGATACAGTAGAGCCAGAATCTCTGGCTTTATTTACAGTTTCCAGGAAGGAAAGGAGGGCAGTCATGGTGATGTGACCGGGTCTGAATCCGTGTTGTGTGGAAGTTAGTAAGTTATTATCTAGGGGATAGGGAAGGAGTTGAAGATGGATACATTTCTCTAGGGGTTTTGATATAGGAGAGAGGATGGCGATGGGACGAAAGTTAGTAATATTATTATTATTGCCTCCTTTGTGCAGGGGAATATGTAAGCCCTTTTCCAGAGTTTGGGTACAAGACCTTCTTGAATAGAGCGATTGATTAGGATGCTGATGAGGAAGGCAATGGCTTCGGCAGCTATGCTGAGGAAGGATGAGGGAATGTTATTGGGGGCACTGGTACATGGTTTCAGCTTTTGCTGGAGTTTTTGTATGGTAGAAGTAGGAATGGGTTTTAGGGAGAATGGTGGGAGTTGAGAGACTGGGGATAAAGGGGGAGACAAGAGTGGGGATGCAGAAGTAGGGGGTGAGGAGTTATTAGAGAAATATGAGGTTAGTTTGGAAACAGAGTCTATAAAGAAGGAGTTGAATTGAGTAGCCAGATCTAGATCTAGTGCATTTGGGTCTGGGCAGGGGTTTTATGTTGAGCCAGGTTTTAGGAGAGTAGTGATCCCTTTCCAGAATTTTTGAGTAGTAGTTTTATGGTTATTTTGGAGTAAGGAGAAGTAATTCTGTCTATCTGCTGTGATAAGCTTTTTAACTGTATTACGAAGTGATTTGAATTCATTAAGGGTGGTGGGAGTTTTGTTTCTTTGGTACTGTGCCCAGGTTTTGTCTCTGCACCGCATGGCAGTTAAGTGTGTTTTTTTGTTAACCAGGGGGCGGTGTTGTTTCTTATTCTTTTGGTTTTTAATGGGGAAAAGCTATCCAGCAGTTTTAGGAAAGTTGTATTGAAGTGTGCAACAGCATTATCCAGGGGTAGAGTTTTTAGGGGGCTCCAATTTATTGATTTTAGGGAATCTGGAAGGTTATAGGGTTGAAGTTTTTTAGGCATCGAGTGGTGATGTAATTATGAGTTACATGCAGTGGAGATGGAAGACGCCTGGTGAAAATGGGAAGGTGGTCACTGAGGGAGTCAGGAAGAGTTCCACTATCAATGTAGTAGTGTGGGTGAGAGACTAAGATCCGGTCTAGGGTACTGCCACTGGAGAAGTCTTTAGAGGGCCTGGTAGTGAGGTTGATGAGCTGAGAGTACTTCTATAGGTTGATGTGTAGGGGGTGCGTAGGGGAATGAATGGAAGACCAATTAATATTTGTGTCTCCCATGATAATAGTTTCATTACTGATATTGGTAGAAAGCCAAGATAGGATATCCTCAAGTACTGAGATATTGTCTCCCAGGGGAATGTAAAAAGTGAGGCTATGCAAATGTGTTTTTGTTTATTTAATTGAAATAGTGCTAATACTAACTCTGCTTTGGAGAAGTGAGGGATGGGTTTGTTATAGGGAGTAATGGAAAGGGTGGATGAGTAGAGTAGAGCTACCTCACCACCCTTTTTGTTGGCCCTGTCCTTTCTGATGATAGAGAAGTTTGGTGGTACTATTTCAGCATCTTTTATGTGAGGTTTTAACCAGGTTTTGGAAATAGCTAAGATGTCAGGTTTGTTGTGGAGAAGCCAGGCATGGAAATTGGGGATTTTGTTAGCTATACTTTGGGCATTTAGAGATGCTAATAGGATGGATTTAGATGTAGGGGAAGTGATGTTATGGCCTGTGTTACGGTGCATATTTCCAGATAGAAGTATGCTCGTTAGGTGTTGAATTATGGTGATGAGGTGTTTGGATTGCTTTGTTTGTATGCTGTATAATGTCTGATTTGTTTGAATATTGGAGGTTAGGGAGGGGCTGAAAAGTTTACAAGTATTGATTAGTTTGTAGTGAAAAAATAGATGGTTGTTAATGGGATACAGTCCAGGGGAGATTGAGACAAATGAGTATAAGTGAGTTGAAGAGAGTGAGCTGGTTGTGTGAAGTAATGGTGTGTGATTAGTGGAGTTGGGCTGGGTAAGGTTCAGAAGTAGTAGTAGTTGGATTGAGTATGATATAAGTTTTGTGAGCATGTTGAGGCTTTGATAGAGTAGAATTATGTAGTGTAGGGAAAAGGGTTAGAGATATATTTTGCGTTTAATATGAAGGGAAGTAAGAGGAGATAGATTTTGTGTTGTTAATATGAAGGGAAGTATGAGGAGATGAGTTATAGGGGGAGGGGGTATGAAGAAGATGGTGGAGAAAGGAGTGGAGTTGAATAGGTAGAGAGTAAGTAGGAGAGGGGTGTGGTATGTAGGGGGAGGGGTTAGGAAGAGTATGGTGGTGAAAGGGAAGGGGTGTAATAGGTAGAGAGGAAGTAGGAGTGGTTAGATGAGTATAAGTGTAGATGCACTGGGGGTGGGTAAGATTTTGGGGTAGAGTAGGGGAGCGGAGTGAGCCCGCAGGGCGAACGGAGCGGGATACACCCAAGGAAGGTAGGCAGCAGGACAGTGTGAAAAATAATCAATCAGTCTGGTGAAGGTAAGTAGAGAGGAAGGTAAGCAGGGTGGTAGAGTAGGGGAGCGGGGTGAGCCCGCAGGGCGAACGGAGCGGGATACACCCAAGGAAGGTAGGCAGCAGGACAGTGTGAAAAACAATCAATCAGTCTGGTGAAGGTAAGTAGAGAGGAAGGTAAGCAGGGTGGTTAATGGGATTCTTGGGGTGCAGTACAGAGGGAAAGGAGAAGGCAGATTCCAGAGGTGGAGATGGGTAGAACTGTTGTTTAGCAGTTAAGAGAGAGAAGACTATTTATAGGTTTTATTGTAGTGCATGGGAAGGAGTGAGGGAAAAGGGGCTATAGATAGGTAGACACTGCCACCTAGTGGACAGAACCCGAATTTGTAAGGAGAGGAACCACTAAAGCAGATCGATAGATGTAGGAAGGAAGGCAGCTCTGAAATAGGGAAACAGGAGCCAGGGATGAGGCAGGTATGAGGGGAGTTTACAGTAAGAAGGGCATGGCTGCAGGCAATTCTGGCTGGGATCCTTTATTAGCACCAGGCAAGTGATATAACAATTTCTCAAGTAAATTGCAGTAGAGATAGTAGCTTGTTACATACTTTCTTTAATCCTTTTACTCTCTCTTGTGGGAGAAAAATAGAACTGTCCCTGTAGGGAGTCAGGCAAACAGAGTGAGACTTGCTATCCTGGGAATGGTCTTGGATATCCAGGAGGGCTGGGCCAGTATACAAAGCGAGCTTAGGAGAAAAAAGCTGAAGAGCTAGGGAAAATATTGAGAAAGGCATTTATAAAATAAGTAGTAGGTTAGGCAGTAGTTAAGGATAATACATAATTTACAGATTATGAAAAGTACAGATTAGGCAGCAGTGAACATATACAAAACTAAGCACCAATGAATCATGAACAAGTCACTCCAAACTAGGTATCTAAATCCCTACAAAACAGTTTAAAAATGGAAATTTCTAGATTAATACAGTTACTTATCTTAGTCAGTGTTGCAGTGTAATTTAATATACTGTAATGTAATATAATTTTAATTTATCCAAAAGCTTACTAAATGTGTATCGAACAGAGCAGGGGTATTAACAAGACCCACCCGTTCTACATATCTGAAGAGAAAGAACCCCAGTAATACAGCTATTTAACTATAAATCTCTATAATACATCATGACATCAGCACAACCACCATTATAGGAAGATTTCAAAAAAATGTTAAAATTTTGTTTACATTAGCTTATGACTCCATACAAGTGACACTTTTAAAATAAGTGCTCTGTACATTACCGGAGGCTAACTCATTTAGTTACTGAATCCCTTCATTTACATGTACTGGACACTGCCCCTTGCTGATGAGATTAACTTAAAGACACTTCTGGAAGTTCACAGAAGTAATATTTCATCGCAATTATTTAGTATGCTATGCAATTCTTGGTATCTGACTAACCTGTATTTCAGAAGTGTTCTTCTGCTAAATGCTTGGTGCACAACTGCCCAGCTATTATAACAAATGAAATGCTTACAATTAAAATCACAGTATTATGTACATGTTTTACCATAGCAAAAAGTATTTCAACAAATGCTAGTTGTTGTTGTGTCTTTCGGCTTATCCCGGTTAGGGGTCGCCACAGCGGAACTCTGGTCCACTAATGTTTGGGAGTGGATTTTTACATGCAGAGTTACCAGCCCTGACGCACAACCTTCAACAAAGGAATGCCCATTCACGCATGCCTCCACACAGAAGATGCTCTAGCTGAGAATCGAACGGGACAACGTCTTGCTGTGAGGCGACAACGCTACCGCAGCACCACTACCGCGGGTATTTCAACAAATGCTAGTGACAGAACTAAATGAAAAATAACAGGTCTGCATTTGCAGTCCTCTACAAAGCTTCAAAATCATCCACTTTTTTAAACAAGTACTACCCCAGACAAAGTTATGATAATTAGAAAATATCAAAGACTATTAAACAATTATAACTAAACACACCTGTTAAATCACTTTCAGTTTTAATTTACATACTGTATACTGACGTTGTGTTTGTACCTGTGTGTGTATTTTGACAACAGCAATACTGGTGTACTGAGAGATTTTTAGTATCTTCCATAAAATACAACAGGCTGCTATCAGAAAAATGTTTTTATGAAAACAGCTGGCTCAATGTGAACCAACCACTCCTCCCCCCAGCCCCAGCCCCCAGTCTCACTTTCCCACCTACTGGATTTTCGTGTTAATACTTTTGTGAGTAAAGAAACACCAGAAAAGAAGAACACAGGGCAAAAATACATCTAACCAGTTTGCCAAAGGTGAAATAAATGTTAACAATATTAATGCCAGTAGTTCTAGAAGAAAGGAACACAAAGGTTATTAAAACTGGAAAAAAAAAAAAAAAAAAAACACCGTTTCTGATCAAAGTTACTCCTGTGGTACACAGGTAATAAAACAATGACTATCGTCGAGTTAACCCAGGTTCAATTAGCAGCTCTGGGGACTGATGGAGAAGAAGGAGTTATGTCTTACCATAACGTTCCATCTGTATTGTTGATCCTCGTTCAGTCATTATGTATGGGTATCGGCTCTGAGCTCGTAACAGAGCTGGCCATTTTCCAAGCTCACATCAGCTTCAAACTCTCAAGCTAAACTCTTACCCACAATTCCCCTCTCCCCGTTCCCTCACACTGAGATAAAGAAGGTAGAGGCTACCTCTGGTCAAATAACCTAAGAGAACTGGATGGTGAGATCCACTAGAAACCACAGGAGGGGGAAGGAGGGAGGGTCGTAATGACTGAACGAGGATCAACAATGCAGATGGAACGTTATGGTAAGTCATAACTTCTTTATCTGATATTGTTAATCCTCATTCATTCCTTACGTATGGGACAGAGTACCCAGCTACCTCTCTATTCCTGGGAGGCTCTCATGGAAGGACACTCCTGAGCACCATAGAACCGAAAGATGCTCTTCCCCTGGAGTCCAAATCCAATTTGTAATGATTGATAAAGGTATGAGGCGTAGCCCAAGTTGCGGCTGCACAGATGTCATGTAAAGAAGCTCTGGCATGGAAGGCAGCAGAAGTTGCCACCGACCTAGTTGAATGAGCTTTCATGGTAGTAGGCAACGAGATATTATGTGTAAATAAAAGTCACACAGTCCTTCAACCATCTAGCTAATGTGACGTTAGCAATAGCCGATCCTAATCTAGATCCAGAAAAGGCCAAGAATAACTGGTCAGATTTACGAAAAGGTTTAGTCCTGTTGAGGTAAAAACGGATTTGCCTGTGTATATCAGTGGTATGTAGGCAATACTCTCCTCTGTTTGAATGGTTGGGAAAGAAAACTGGCAATTCAATGGCGTCATTAATAGACATTTCAGAGATCACTTTAGGCAGAAATAACGGATTAGTTCTCAGAGACACTATGTATCAAGAGTCCATACCTGATTTTTCATAGAGATAAAGCTTGAAGTTCAGAAATACGTCTGGCAGAAGTAATAGTGACCAGAAACAAGGTTTTCTGAGACAAATACTTGAGGTTGCAAGAACAGGCTGGTTCAGAAGGCGCCATTGTCAAAGCTTGTAGAACTAGTGATAAATCCCATGGTTGAATAGGTTCTCTAAAAGGTGGCTTCAGATGATTCACACCTTTTATGAAGGTCTTGCACAATTTAATCTTGGACACCCTCATGAAAATTAGAAATTGCAGCCAAATGAACTCTAATGGTAGAGGCAGATAGACCAGATTGAAACAGGTCGGCCAGATAGTCTAGTATTATCGACACTGGTGCTGAAAAGGGGTCTACTTGTTTATCTTTCAGCCAAAAGGTAAATCTTTTCCACTTGCTCAGATAAGTAATTCTAGGGAGGACTTATGAGAAGCAATGAGAATATCATGTACTGATAAAGAAAGATCATTCTGCCTGACAATCAAGGGAATTGGAGTAGCCAAGCTGTTAGCTTCAGACTGTTCAGGTTGGGATGCATCAGGTTCTGTGGGTGTGACATCAACTCCGGGATTGGATGGAGGATCCATGGTCAATCTAGTAGGTGAGGCCAAAGGAATGGGAACCAAATCTGTCATCGCCAATATGGTGCTATGATGATTACCTTGCTCTTCAACAGCCGGGCTTTCGTCAGAAACTGGGGAATGAATGGAAAGGGCGGAAATGTGTAGAGAAGACCTGAGGGCCAATCGTAGACTAGTGCGTCCCTGGGAGACTGTCCCAGACGGGGAATCAGGGCAAAGTAGTTGCTGCATTTGTAGTTGGCCGGGGATGCAAAGAAGTCGCAGCAAGGATGGCCCCAACGGTGGAAGATCGCCACTATCAAGGGATTCAGGGACCACTCATGAGGTTGCAGAATGCACCTGCTGAGTCTGTCTGCTATCACGGTGGAACTCCTGGGAATGTGCATTGCTAGAAGAAAACGGTTGGTAACCATTGCCCATTGCCATATCCTCATGGCCTCTCGACAAAGGCGGTAAGATATGGTTCCACCTTGCTTGCTGATGTACCAGCCATGTTGTCAGACTGAATTGCAACTGTCCCAGACGGCAGTAGGGGATGGAATGCTTGCAACACCAGAAGCACCGCCCTCAACTCTAGAACATTTATATGCAGATGGGCCTCCGGTTGGGACCAGGTGCCTTGGACTGTCCGTCCCTGACATAGTCCACCCCCCACCCATTCAGGGAGGCATCCGTGGTCACTGTGGTCTTGGGTTGCTGGGGGAAAGGGGGTGAGACCACTGAGAGAGACTGTGACACCCAATTTAAATCCTGTTTGCACCTGTGGGTTACTTGGATCATGGCTGAAAGAGGATGTTGAAAAGGATACTATTGGGTGAGCAGTAGCCATTGTAGAAGCATCATGTGAAACCTGGCCAGGGGAACAGTGGTGATGGAGGTTGCCATGGAACCCAACAGCTGTAGGACTGAGTGAGCCGTGGATTTTTCCTTTGAAAGGATTGGAATCAGTTGTTGCTTTATCCTTAAAATTCTGTGCTCTGGAATAGCAGCTCTGCAGTTTTTTGTGTCCAAGATAACCCCTATGAATTCTGTCGACTGAGATGGGGTGAGATTGGATTTCTGCCAGTTTATAGTTATGCCTAGCCTTTGAGCAGCGAGGAGAGAGTATGCCAGGGCTTTTTCCAGTAGATGTCTGGTGGGGGCGGAAATGAGCCAGTCGTCTAGGTACAGAAACACCTGGAATCCTTGACGTCGCAAGTGAGCTGTGACAACTGCCATGCACTTTGTGAACACTCTGGGGGCTGTAGAGAGTCCAAAGGGCAGCACTCTGAAGTGATAGTATCTGGCTCCAGCACGGAAGCGCAGAAATCTTCATGATGGCCTGTCCACCTTTATGTGGTAGTACGCATCTTGAAGATCTATAGAGCACATCCAATCGTCTTTTTCCAAATGTGGGAGGATATACTGTATAGTGACCATCCTGAATTTTTGTACTCTCACAAAAGTGTTCAATACATTGAGGTCCAAAATTGGTCTCCAGTCCCCGGTTTTCTTTGGCACCAAAAATAGCCTCGAGTAGAATCCGGATCCTATCTGGTCTGGAGGGACTATTTGGATGACTCTTTTTCTTAGCAGGTTTCCTATCTCTAGTGCTGCTTCTTCCATTTGATTGGGTGGTACGTCGGAAAGATTTTTTGAAGGGACGGGACAAAGATCGAAGGGGATATGATGACCTCTGGTTATGATCCTTTGTACCCAAGAATTGGTGGTGATGGTTAGCCAGGCAGAAGGGTACAAGGAGAAACGTCCCCCAACCACTTGCAGAGGAAAGGAGTTGGACCGCTCTTCAGGAGCGCTGGCAGGACTGACCAGGGAAAGAATCCCTGGAACCCTGGTTATGCGGTCCCCCTCTGCCCCGAAAGGGGTGTCTTCCCTGTGAGTTTCCCCCCTCTGCCTCTGGGAGAGAACTCGGCCTGTGTGTCACGGAAAGGACCCTGAAATTTCTTGAACCGTATCTTCCCACTCTTTTGGTTTCGGGAGAAAGCACTTTGAGGGGAAGAATAACGGACACCTATGGCAGAAAGGGTCTTGCCGTCTTGTTCACATCTGGTCAGTGTGCTTTTAACTTTGGGCCCAAACAACGAGGAGGGCTCAATGGGGGCAATAAGAAAGGAAGACTTAAAAGGTTCTGCAAAGTTGCACAAGCGCATTCAGGCGTGTTGTCTCAAGACTGCAGCTGAACCCGCTGCTCCTTCTGATGCGTGAGATATCAATCGCATAGAGGAGTTAGATATAGACTCAATGGTGGCCAGCTGAGAGGCCACTTTGTCAGGGACCTCATCAGACACTGCACCAGCCAAGGTTTTATAGAGCTCAGAAACCAGATCCCTTTGAAGCCTGGTAAAATGTGCCATATAATTCAGGAGCCTGATAGCAAAGGTCACTGAAGCAAAAGTGTGCTTCCCTATTCTGTCCAGGGCCCGGGACTCTCTGTTAGGCGGATTGACAGTCTGGCTTTCTTCTTCTGCCAGATCCTTTTTTGTTGTGGCTGCCACCACCAAAGCATCTACAGGAAGACCTTTGGACCAATGGGGGTCTGAAGCAGGAGGGGACAAGATCTTATCTGGTCTCTGGGGAGTAGCTTCAACAGTATCAGGGGCCTTCCAAGCATGCTGCACGATGAACTTGACAAGTTCATCGGCAGGTGGAGTAAACCAGGAGGTAGAGGGCCGGGCGCGAAAAGCCTGCAGGAACACAGATTCCTCAGGGGTAGGATTAGAGGGCTGCCAGTCACCTCTCTGTTTCAGAATTTCAAGGATATCACCAAAGGATACCTCAAAGGGTGACCAAAGGGATCCTTCCCCCTCATGGAAATCTGCGTCTTCGGTGAGAGACTCCTCTGTGGAGTCCATGTGCTTCCTCTTACACAAACTCTTCCAGTGGACCTACTCAGCGGGAGAAGCTGGGGAAGACAATGGAAAAGGGGATTCCTGAGGTCCTTGCACCCGGTGTCCGCTAGGTGCGACTTGTGAAACCAGTGTACCAGAGGAGGGTGGAGGTACAGACAGTCTGGTATCGCCAGCAGCAGCGAATGCCTTCTCCATCAGTTGGAAGGCTGGCCCACCCGGAGAGGAGTGTATGTCAAGGACAGGGGGCACTCCACCCCTAAGTGGCTCAGCCTGCCAGCTCAGAGTCCCTGGATGGGTGTGGAGCAGCAAGCTATGCGTATCACAGCTAACATCCTGGGTCATAACAAAACTTTCCTGCCACGAAGGCAACTGCGGTTCCTTAAGGAGATCCATAAAGGGAACCACAGAAGGGGAAGACTGTACTATATCCATGGACTTCAAAGGCAATGAAGGAGGAGAATAAGAAGGTGTCTTTGGAGATGGGTGATCACCTCCCAAGGAAGGACAGTTCCTGGGGGGTGCAATACTTCCAGCCAAGAATGCCTGGTCCACAAGACGCAACACATCATGTTCTGAAAGACTTCTAGTGGACCTCACAGAGACTGAGGGAGAAACAGGCCTGTCCACAAAAGAGGCAGACTTGGTGCTCATCTCATCTGATCGCACTGAGGACAACGGTGCCGAGAAAGACTGAACTACTGTAGTCTGCACCGAAGAAATCATCGGTGCTGATGTGATTGTCTGCACCTACACAGGGATCGGTGTCGAAGTGGTTGTTGGTGCCGAAACTGGAACTGCCAAAACTGGAGTCATTAATAAAGGTTTCGTTTCAGAGGAAGATCTCAGAGCCGACACGGCCAAGGTCTGCGCCAACTGAACGGTCGGTGCCAATACAGTGGTAAAGGTCTGAACTGAGGAGCCCCTCGGTGCCAATATGTAGAAGGCTGCCGGAGAGGATGGAGCCGAGATCACTAATGGAGCTGAAGGCCTCTGTATCGAAGGTCTGGGCACTGAAAGCACTGGGGCTGACAGAGAGCTCCGGAGCCAAAATTTTTGCCTTTTTAGATTTTGGCTGGTGAGAGTCCCCAGCCGGGGACGAAGGCAACGATTTAGCCTTAGTAGAAACATCCATTTTCTGGGCTTTGTGAGGGGTTGAGACCTCTGGCCCAGAAATAGCCACTGAAAAGGGAGATTTTAAAAGTCCCTTCAGTAACAGCTTATTTTTCCTTTCTAAGAAAGTGCTATTAGAAAAGTTTTCACATATAGTACAAGGTGGTTCAACAGATAAATGGGAAGCTCCCAAACAATAAGCACACAAGAGTGTGCATCAGAAGTAGGCAGTTTGTGTCCACAATTAGAACACTGCTTAAACCCCAAACTACCCTTTTTATCTGCCATATTAATAAATAGAAAAGTACCAACAATGTTACAAGAGAGTACCCGAAGGTATGAAAGAGAAAGGAAAGGGATTACCAACGATGGTGAGGAGAAATTACCTCGTGGCAAAAAGGGTATGTAAAGGACTGAAAAAAAACCAGAGGAAATTATGAATGCTAGATGCGATGGGGCAAGAGACAAGAAAATATCAACGTTTCTGACAGAAAAGTAATTTGTAAAGCAATTAAACAAAAATTGACTGTACTTAGCTCAAGAGAAGTAGCTTGACACGACCGGATGGCAATGCGGCAAATGAAATCTGAGGTAACAGGGAGAGGGGAATTGTGGGTAAGAGTTTAGCTCGAGAGTTTGAAGTGGACGCGAGCTTGGAAAATGGCTGGCTCGGTTCAGAGCTCGGAACCGATACCCATACGTAAGGAATGAACGAGGATTAACCATATCAGACAATACAATTGTGTACACTTGCCATAAATGTAGATGTTAGAGTGTATTCACTGTTGCAGTTATCTGCTATGGGTTATCCCTGCTGTGGTAGCCCTTGGCTGGCCGGAATACCAGAGTCAATGTTTTTCTGCGTTGGCTGCAGTCGTCTGTAGTCTCTGACGTCAGGTCGTCAGTGCTAAAAAGCAAGGTAGCCAACGCCATTATATTAGTTTTTCTTGCCCTAACCCATCAGAAGCCCAAGGAAATATGTTAAAGTGGTCCTGGTGGCTAAAAGCCACCATGAGAAGCTAAAGTCCCCCTAAGGAAAGAGGATATATGGGGGAAGGAGGAAGGGAAACCAGGACTGCAACAGTGAATACACTCTAACATCTACATTTATGGTAAGTGTACACAACTGTACTATGCTCTTTGTGCTTCAATGTTGCAGTCATCACCTGTGGGAGGATTCCCAAAGCTGAGGAGAGGGGTGGAAAGATCAGTTCTAGGCATAGGTCAGCAAGCCCTGCA
Organism: Protopterus annectens; assembly: GCF_019279795.1. Classification (NCBI taxonomy): domain Eukaryota; kingdom Metazoa; phylum Chordata; order Ceratodontiformes; family Protopteridae; genus Protopterus; species Protopterus annectens. The sequence continues at coordinate 921,927,519 of NC_056746.1, read as the reverse complement.
GAGCCAAACCCTGCCCTAGCCTTAGAGAAAAGAGGTAGGTGGTAATGCTTTGTAAAGGTATGGACAGAGGTCCAGGTGGCAGCTTCAAAGATGCCCCTGGTGGGAACTCCTCTGAGGAATGCTGCGGAAGTGGAGCCTGCCATAGTGGAAAGGTTACCAAGAGACTTGGATGGAGGTTTCCCATGTAGTCTGTAGCAAAAATGGATACAGTGTGATATCCATTTGGAAATGGGCTTCCCCTCTGCCCCTGGGCCAAAGCTGACAAGAAGCTGGTCTGTTTTTCTGAAGGGTTTAGTGCGGTCCAGGTAGTATCTGAGCTGTTTGTGCCCATCTAGTGAGTGCAGACCCCGCAGACCCCCCCCTCCCCCGTTTTGAGGATTAGGAAAGAAGGTGGGTAGAAGTATGGCCTAGTTGAGGGTCACATCAGATACCACCTTGGGCACAAAGGAGGGGTTAGTCCTCAGGGAAACCTTGTCTGCATGGAAAATGACGAAGAGCTCAATGGCCACGAGTGCCTGAAGTTCTGAAACCCTTCTGGCTGAGGTGATAGCTAGTATGAAAGCAGTCTTCCAGGAGAGGTATCTCAATTCTGCTGAAGCAGTAAGTTCGAATGGTGGTAAGGTTAGTTTTTCTAAAACATAATTCAGGTCCCAGGCTAGCGTGGGTGGTCTTCTGGGAGGTCTGATATTAGAAGCCTCTCTGAGGAATTGTTTAATCAAAGAAAGTGAGAAGAGGAGCTGGTCTGTATCGAAATGAGCTGAAATGGCTGAGACATAGAAGAGAAGGAGAGGCCACTATTGAGTGAGTAACTCAGCTAGGTAGTCCAGGATAAGAGGGATGGAAGGTTGTGAGGTACTGCCCCCTCTGGACTGGCTCCAGGAGCAGAATATTTTCCATTTCCCTGCATAAGGCCGAGAGTGCTGACACCAAAGGTTCTTTAGATACCACTGAAGTTGCTTCATGTGAAGCCTGGCCAGAGGAATTAGAAAGATGCAAGATGCCATGTACCCAAAGGCCTGCAGGAACTTCCTCGCAGTGAGGTGACTTCTGGAAGCTAGCTGGGTAAAGTAGAGAGGCAGGAAGCTCTGCTTTTCTGGGGATAGGAAGGCCATTAGGGATGTTGTGTCCAGCAGTGCTCCCAAGAAAATGATCTTCATGGAGGGTGTTTGTTTTGATTTCTTCTCGTTGATGGTGAACCCTAGGGAAGTTAGGAGGGTTTTTACAAAGAGAAGGTCCTGGAGCAGCTTTTCTTTGCACTCTGCCTGAATTAGGCAGTCGTCCAGATAAGGGTAAATCTGTATGTTTCTCTGTCTGAAAAATGCTATGGCCATGGCAAGTATTTGGTGAATACTCTTGACTGCAGTAGATAAAACGAAGGGTAGCGCAGAGAACTGAAAGTGTTGTGAGCCTGCTCTGAAGTGCAGGAATTTCCTGCAGGCATCCCTTATGGTGATGTGGAGGTAGGCATATTTTAGGGTTTAGGGTCACTAGCCAGGTATTTTTTGTCAGCATAAGCAGCAGCTGCTGCAAAGTTAACATTTTGAATTTAGGGACCACCAGGGATGTGTTCAGAATGGATAGATCCAGGATGGGGTGCCAAGTACCCTTTTTTCTGGGAACAAGGAATAGTCTGGAATAAAAGCCGTTGGCTTTTTGATCTGAGGGAACAGGTTCTACTTCCCCCTGTAATATGAGATTATGGACCTGTTTCAATGCTTCTGCCCACTAATTTGGAGGTAAGTTGGCTACTTTCTTGGAATTGGGAGTTTGTTGAAAGAGAATTTGTATCCCTGAAAAATACTCTTTAAGACTGACTGGTCCTTTGTTACAGAAAACCAATTTTCTTTGCAGAGGGAAAGCCTTCCTCCTGGTTCCTCCTAGTTGTAGGCAAGTGAAACAAGGGCAGAGGGTGGAGAGGGAGTCACTGAGAGTTTTTGCCATAGAAGGGTGGCTTAGAACTCCCTGCCTTTGGGGCAGTAGTGGTCCACTGTTTGGTTCTCTGCTGCCCTTGGGATAGGGGCCTGAGTGGTCTTGTCCCTGCGGGGCTTACCTTGGCCCTGTCAGCTAGATTCAGGGAAGGATCAGTGCTTAGAGGTAAAGTTCCTGCTGAACCTGGAAGATTGAACCTGAAAGAAATCTTTTATTGTTTGCGTAGATTTTGCTTTGTCTTCCATCATTTTAAGCACCTCTTCTGCTTTTACGCTAAACAAGCGGTCCTTACCCAGGGGTGCATCAATTAATTTAGGCTTCACATGATCAGGGAGAGGTTGTTCCTTCAACCATGCATGTCTCCTAATGACAGATCCTGACACTGCTCAACTATGCAGGTCTCCTAATGACAGATCCTGACACTGCTGCCCTCCACAGTGTAATGAGTGTTTGGCCACTTGACAAGTAGAGTGCAGTAAATCTGCCAACTCTTTCGAATTGGCACAGTCAGGAAAGGTTGAAATCTTTTGTTTTAATAGTTCCAAAGTGTGTTGTTGATATTTTAACATATGGAACTGACAGTTGAGTGCTCCGATAGCTAAGGTTGCAGAGGTGTATACTTTTTTACCCCATCTGTCCAGAGCTCTGGAATCCCTGTCAGACAGAATAGGATTCTTGGCAGAACTAGTCTTAGCTCCTGTAGATCCCTGTGTAATGACCTCTGGGTCTGCAGCAGGATTTCTGTACAGGTATTTGTGAGAATCCAGTACTCTGTAATACCGGTCAGGTTTACTGGGAGCAGGAGGGAGGACGTCTAGGGCTAAGCTGGATTCATGGAAAACATCATCCACCACTTCTAAAATAGGGGGGGATAGCCATGGGTCTGTGCTGGGGCAGGTCCAGAAACTCTCCAAGTCTTTTCTTAGGCTGGGGGAAATCCTGAGACTCCCATTGAAAATATTCCCTGAGGGTGTGAAGGGTTTCCCCAAAGGAAAGGTTTTCTGGTGGGGAGGCAGAAGGAATGGATTCCTCTGGATCTGAATTCTTATAAGCAGTCAGAGGTTGTTGTTCCTCTTCAAAATCTGAATAATCAAGATTCCTCAGAATCCTGTTCTGTCATAATTTCAGGAGAAGGGTGTCTTTTCCTTTCAGAAATTGTGGCCTGACTACTCCTGATAAGGGAATGAGATCCTCCGCCATTTTAAACATTTGTGCTTGGAGTGGTGGAGCAAGAGCAAGATGTTAGCTAGAAGCAGATTTTCTACGTGTGGCCTGGCTTCTAAGCCTAATAGCATCCATCAATCTGAGAGAAACGGTAGTTGGATGAGATGTCGTCATTTTTTGTCTAGATTCGGGAGTGCGAGAGGTCCCCTCGGAAGCCAGTGCCTGCATCATGGGTCCGAACCCAACCAAGGCAGAGACAGCTAAAGGCTCGGAAGACAAAGAAGATTTCTGCAGCATACCGGACTCTGGACTTAGAAAGGGCCTCGTAGAGGCCTGCACAGACAATTAATCTGTCATCAAGGGCTGCGAAAGCGCATCACTGAATTCTGGCAAACTGACAGCCTGCTTAGCTGTAGAGTTGTCAGAAGGCTTGTGCAGTCTGTCTCTATCTTTATCTCTCTGTTTTTTAGGAATGTCCACGGATTGTTGGCTGATGGACGCCATTTCGGAATGCGAAGACGGAAGACGAAAATACCCATCTACAATAAGAGCTCTACGGCAAATGGTTCTCATGTTAAAGAGGGTACAGAACTGGCAACAGGGGACATCGTGGTCTGGGCCTAAACAAGTGAAGCAGTATGAATGGAAGTCTCGGTGTGGGATCTGCTTTCCACAGGCGAGACAATTGTTAACTTTTTCGGACACCAGTTAGAGCAAGAAAAAAGAATCCCCAACGGGGTACTTAGCTTTAGACGTTTTCAGCTGTAATTCAAATTCTTGTAGCGACCAACCGGCACACTTGCGAACTGCTTCTGCTACAGGCTCCATGGCAAGAAAGACTGATGTAATGGCGTCGGCCGCCTTGCTTTATAGCACTGAAGACCTGACATCAGACTACAAGCGAGTGCAGCCGGCGCAGGAAAACACTGACTCTAGTATTCGGGCCGGCCGAGGGCTAGCACAGCAGGGATAACCCACAGGTGATGACTGCAGCAGTGAAACACGAAGAACATATGGGCATTAACAGTCCTGTGGAAGTCTGCTGCAGCAATCCCTGGTAGAGGCTTGGGATGTTGCTGTTGGAGATGTGGTCCAAAGAGGGGAAAAGGGTTGGATAAGCTGCCATGCAGGCAGAGCACTTAGTTGCACATCCCTTGGATGTAGCCACATGATCTTCAAAGGAGGCACAGAAGGGAGAAACAAAAAAAAAAAAAAAACCCTGACTTGAAGTAGGATGACAATGATCCCCAGGATGTCCTTAAGATCCTCACAGGCCCTGGCTCAAATTCGGGCATTGGACTGGGGATCAACAGGAGTGCCAGTAAACCCAGTGAAGGATGTGGGGCAGTGGGTTGGCGTCAAAGAGTGACAGAATGGGAGAAAAAGAATTAAAAGCTTCTGATTTAAACATGGCAATAGAAGAAAAGACAAACAAGAACTAATCAAAAAATAAAAAAAGACTAGTATTTTTGAAAAAAAAAATGACTACAAAAAAAGATAACTGCAGCCTAGGTACATTCCCCTAATGCAACCACTTCCCAGCATGACAAGAAAGGTCTGCAGAGGAAGGCCTTAAAAATAGAGTATTATGGCAAAGGGGAGGAGATCTGTAGTCTGTGAAAGTTTTAGCTGTATAACTCCCTATTATCAGATGTTTATCAGAATTTCAGAAACCCAGCTTTCAATAAATAAAAGGTTTCTTCATATTTATACCAAAAAGAAAAACATCTTTAATCAATAACTTATATAAATGAATATACATTTTTGAATAATTACCAGCAAGGTCCAAATATAAATCATGTAATTATCTACAAAAGTCATAATCTTCAGCTCAGTATTGCAAACAGAAGAAAAATTTATAATCAAAACATACCATACGCAGAAGTTATCAAAACAACACTCATCAAGAATGAGTACGAATAAGCATGACAAGACGCACTATTCCCCCCTAGCCCTGTTCACCCATCTTAAACATTCTCCAAGTTCACACTTGTGTTGGAAAAAAAGAGAATGGAAGAGGAGTAAAGGAGGTGCTGCCTAAAATCCTTCTTAGTCCATGTATACATCACTCATCTCCCGCATCCTAAATTTTCGGTAAAAAAGCAATACATGGGTGGGGAGATGTAGAGAAGAAAAAAAGGGCAAGGAGTGGAGAAGACAGTGCTCCAGCAAAATGGATAAAACTGAAGGTGAGGGATAGAGTGAAGAATGTGTTCCTTCTTCTTAAGGATCTAATTAATGGCAAGTACTAAACTTCTGTATCTAATGCGATGACGTCCCTCTTTGGTCACCATTATGGCAGTTCCTAGATAAATCTCCTGGGTGGGGACAGACATAGGAACCCAACATCGACAAGACAGGCCTGGACCCAAAAATAATATCCATATTGTAGTATTTCAGAGGGTACTTGCAGTATGGCACCTTGGATTTAGTAATGGTATTTTTAGTTCTTTTCCTTCAGACAGAGGAAAAAAAAAAAAAAAAAAAAAAATTCGGCAAACCACTGGCTGGCTGGCTTTTTGTCCAGTAAATTTGAAGGTAAAGATTAAGATAATTATTGTAAAAAGTGATTTATGCCATACAAAAGCAAAGATTCTAGCTTGGTTGGGTCTTCCTTGCAGTTTTACTGAATTCTTTGCCTATATGAAGTTTTAACCCTTTGGTTCAGATGATACTGATATCTGAAAGAACTGATCCAGACATGGTACAAGCAAATCACGAGAACAACATTGACAAACTAATAAATAAAATAAGACATTAAAAGACTACATTTCTACTAACAATAAAAGACTTTAAGAGACCGAGGATACTTCTAGGAGTCATTCAGATGTGGTCCAGATGCTGACAAGAGGAAAAGGAAACAAAGTTTAAACTAAACTAGCTGTTTTTGATGTCCTGCAAGACAAAAGTAAAGTTGTGCAAGTAAAACTTATCATAGCAGTAGATATTCAAATGATCACTGCTGCAGTAACCTTAGCTACACGGGTTATACCCTTGCCAAGGATACAACAGCCAGCCACCTTCCAAAGCTTCAGGGAACCTTCCATGTGCTCAAACTGCCAGGTAGCTTAAGCTAAGCTGACTAAAAGACAAGTTTGTGTGCAAAGACCTTCAGAGCTTTCCTGCCAGGAGACAAAGGGAGGCTGAGCCTTGAAAGGCAATGCTAAGGACAGCAAAAAAAAAAAAAAAAAAAAAAAAAAAAAAAAAAAAAAAAGTGTCCACGCCCTGCCATAAAAAAAAAATACCAAAAAATCAAAGTGGATGGAGGGAGTGAGTGGCTACTGCAGCAGTGACCATTCGAACATCTGCTTATGGTATGTTTTACTTACACAGCTGTATTATGTTTATTAAATTGATCACCACTGCAGTAGCTTTAGTTTTATACGCAGATTACCTTAGATAACTACATTTGGGAGGTAGAAGAAGAATCCAAGTCCCTTGGAGAATGGTCCAAGAAAATCTTGATCTGGACCTAGAGAAGGAATCAAGCTTATAGCGCTTTGTAAAAATATGCAGACAGGATCAAGCAGCAGCTTCTAGAATACTTTTATAATCCAGCCAAGCCATAGATGAAGCTAATGTCTTGGTAGAGCGGGCACTGACCCTGCCTGGAATAGTTTTGTTATAGGAAGTATGGCAAAAGGTAACTTTAGACAACCATTAGGAAACTTTGTTTGAACACAGCATAGGTTGTGCTTTCTTCTTACCTTCACAAGAAATTAACAAATTGATGTGAAGATCTGAAAGATTCAATTCTGTCAAAGATATTTTGTCTGTGGATAGCCAAGGTATAGAGTATCATCTCTCTCATTTTTAGGCTCAAGAAAGAAAATGGGGAGACTGAAAGCTTGGCTTAAAGTGAACTTGGATATCACTTTAAGCATAAAAGCAGGACTAGTTCTCAAAGAAACACTGTCCCTAGAAAAAATGAGATAGGGCTGACTCATCATAAGAGCTTGCAACTCAATTAAAAAGAAGTTGTGTACTCACCGTAACGTTCCATGCGAGTTGTTTATCTCGCCTTTATTCTCACTGATGGGTTCGGAGCCGATCCTCGGCACTGACACAGCCGTTAGCAAAGCTCAAGGTTTACCAGTAGCTCGAGACCAAGCCCCTTATCCCATGATGCACTGCTGGAATTACCTCAGATCTTGTTTGCTGCGTGTGTATATATGTATATATATATATATATATATATATATATATATATATATATATATATATAAAACCCTGCAAGGGGTGCACTCCCCAAGAAAGAAGAAGTATTGAACAACCAGGATGATACTAGCCTCTAGGTCAACTGTCAGCCAAGAGGGGGATGGAGGGAGGGACGGGAGAATAAAGGCGAGATAAACAACTCACATGGAACGTTATGGTGAGTACACAACTTCTTTATGTCAAGTTGTTAAATCTCGCCGTTTATTCTCACTGATGGGTAGCGTCCTTAGCACCTGTAATCCTGGGTGGCTCACAGGAGTACATTTTTCAGGACCGTAGAACCAAAAGAAGACCTGTCCCTGGAAGCCTTATCCACTTTGTAATGAGTGATAAAAGTATGAGGCTTAGACCAAGTGGCTGCAGCACAAATGTTATCAAGGGGCAATTTGGCTTGAAAAGCTGAAGACGTAGAAACAGCTCTGGTTGAATGAGCCTTTACTTTTTGTGGCAAAGGTGTGTTAGCAGTTGTATGAACAAATGAGATACAATCCGATAACCATTTTGAAAGGGTTGTTTTAGCCACTGGTCTACCTTTTCTGGCCTCCGAAAAGGATACAAAAAGTTGATCCGATTTCCTAATATCCTTAGTTCTATCAAGATAAAATCTGAGCTGTCTGTGCACGTCAAGTTTGTGCAGCATGTATTCTAACTTGTTGGAATGGTTGGGAAAAAAGACTGGCAACTCAATGACCCGATTGATATTAGACTCAGAATAGACTTTAGGCAAAAAGGAGGGGTTTGTTCTGAGAGATACTCTATCGCATGGAAAATCATATAAGGAGGTCTGATAGATAATGCTTGAAGTTCTGACACTCTGTGGGCAGAAGTAATGGCCACTAGAAAAATAGTTTTTCAGGACAAAAATTTGAGATCACAAGATGATGCTGGTTCAAAGGGGGGAAAGAATTATTTGAGATAGCATAAAATTCAAATTCCAAGGAGAATAAGGGGTTTTAACAGGAGGCCTCATGTGAGAAACACCTTTGAGAAAAACCTTCGATAACTTATGAGCCATAATAGTTAACCCATCCAATCCAAGGTGGAAATTAGATAAGGCAACTAACTAAACCCGAACTCTGGCAGCTGCTGCTCCTTCCTTAAAAATCATTGTCAAAAACTCTAAAATGGACGACAAAGGAGCTCGGAAAGGGTCGATTTTTTGCATGCTGGTCCAGATGGAGAACCTTTTCCACTTACTGCGATATAGTTTTCTGGTGGATGGCTTATGAGAAGACAATAGAATTTGTCTTGTGTCATCTGAGGGGGAATGAAGCCTGGCTATTTGGGGAAGTGGATCAACCAAGCAGTCAGCTTTAGAGACTGCAGTGACGGATGGAGGTCCCCTGACCGGTGTGTCAGGAGGTCTAGAACTGAGTCCAGGATCCATGGATCCTCCAGCAGATGATGGTGAAGAAAAGGGAACCAAATCTGTCGAGGCCAATGGGGGGGCTAAAGGATAACAGTCCTTTCCCAGCAACTTTGCTTTCTGTACAAATCTGGGTATCAATGGAATTGGAGGGAATGCATACAGGAGACCCAGAGGCCAATCATGTACGAGTGCGTCTCTCTCGGGAGTGTCCCAGAGGTGGTATCAGGGCAAAGTAGCTTCTGCATTTGGTAATGATGTGACTGGCAAAAAGGTCGCAGCAAGGCTGGCCCCATTTGCGGAAAATCATGTCCGCAACGTGTTGGTTGAGAGACCACTCATGAGGCAACAAGATTGCCCTGCTCAGCTTAACCGCTATCATGTTGGATTTCCCCGGGATGTGCGTTGCTAACAGAAAACGGTGGGATGACCCAGCCCATTGCTATACCTTGAGGGCTTCTTGACAAAGGGGGTAAGACTTGGTTCTGCCCCGTTTGTTCAAGTACCAGACTACTGACATGTCTGTCTGAATTGCAATTGTCCCTAGAGGAAGAGAGTCCTGAAAGTACTGCAACACCAGAAGTACTGCTCTCAACTCCAGAACACTGACATGCAGATGTGACTCTTGATCAGTCCATGTGCCTTGGGCAGTCTTTCCCTGAAAATGCCCCCCCCCACCTTATCAGGAAGCATCCGTGGTCATAGTAGCTACTGGGGGGGGGGGGCACAAAGAGTCGTCCTATTGTGACATGAAGAGACGTCAACCACCACCGAAGGTCCCTCTTGCAAGAGTTTGTGATGAGAATCATATGGTTCAATGGCAATTTCTGGTACGACCATTGAGCGAACAGAAGCCAATGAAGAATTCGCATATGCATCCTTGCGAGTGGAATGGCTAGAATTGCTGCCGCCATCAAACCTAGTACCTTCAAGACCTCTGTGGCTGTAGCTCTGTTCTTTGACACCAATGAGTTGACATGTTGGTGAAGAAGCGAGACCCTTTCGACTGGAAGACGTAGAGTGGTGGTTGAGGTATCTAACTCTGCTCCTATAAAGACTGTATACTGCGATGGCGACAAGGCAGACTTTTCGAAGTTGACTGTAATGCCTAAGTGGTTGCAGAGTGTCAGAGTAGATTCTGTTGCCTGAATCAATTGATGCCTGGTGGTGGCGGTAAGGAGCCAATAGTTTAGGTATGGAAACAACTGGAATCCTAGACGCCTCAGGTGAGCCATGACCACTGCCATGCATTTGGTGAAAGCTCTGGAGGCTGTAGTGAGACCAAAGGGCAAGGCTCGAAACTGGTTGTGATTGGCTCCCAGCCGGTGATCTTTGGAGTGTCTGTCCATCTTTATGTGGTAGTACGTGTCCTTGAGATCAATGGAGCACATCCAATCGCCTTTCTCTAAAAAGGGAAGAATGGCTTGAAGCGTGACCATTTGGAACCTCTCTTTTTTTACAAATTGGTTGAGTCTGCTGAGGTCCAAGATAGGTCTCCAGTCCCCTGTTTTCTTTGGAACCAAAATCTTGAGTAAGTTCCAAATCCTGCTTGGTCTGCTGGGACTGGCTGGATGACTCTTTTCTAGCAACTTGCGGACCTATATAGTTGCTTGTCCCCTGAGACTGGGTGGAACATCCAGGATTCTGGTGACAGGAGTGGGAGGGGAAGAGAACGGTATGAAATAGCCTCTGGAAATGATGCTTTGTACCCAGGTATCGGATGTTATGCTTAACCAGGCTTCTAGGTACAAAGATAAGCGACCCCAGACAGCCTCCAGAGCCAGACAGCCAGGTCTCCTTTCAGGAGCGCTGGTAGGGCTGACCAGAGAACTGGCCTCTGTCACCCTGCTATTGCGGACCGCCCCTGCCATGCGGGTGGCATCTTCCATTATAACCCTCTCCTCTGCCTCTAGAGGGGGTTTTGCCATGTGTGTACTGAAAGGTTCCCTGGGCTTTATGGAACCACATCTTTCCACCCTTAGGGCCCTTGGGATAGGGCCAAGTAGGGGTAGAAAAACAGACTCCGACGGCAGACAGAGTCTCTCCTTCCTGCTCACACCTGGTTAGAGTTTCCTTTACCTTGGGCCCAAACAGGGATGGGACATCAAATGGGGTGTTGATAAAGGAAGACCTGAAAGGCTCCGCAAAGGAACAGAGACGCATCCAGGCTCGTCTACGCAGAGCAATGCCTGAACTAGCGGCCCTACTCGAACCATCAGCTGTGTAAGATATGACATGCATGGATGAGTTCACAATCGAGTTTAGGTAGTGAGCTGGGTAGTAACTTTGTTGGCAACCCCTGCAGCTACCGTACCCTGGAGAGCATCTCCTAGCTCCTTCACGAGATCTCTTTGTAGTCTGGTAAAATGGGTTAAATAGTTCAGTTACCGAAGGGAAAAAGTCGCTGAACTAAACATGCATTTCCCATATCTATCCATGATCCTGGAATCTCAATTAGGAGGATGGATAGATGAGGACGTCTCAGATGTTTCCTTTTCCACCATGGCATCAACAGGCACTCCCTTACTCAAAAAAGCTTTGTCTACGGGGGCAGAGATTAACTTATTTGGATTCTGAGGGACAGGTTCCATGGCCTCCGGAGACTCCTACGCCTTACGAGAGATCAGCTCCATGAGCTCATCGTAAGGCGGAGACACCCAAGAGGTGGAAGATTGAGACCCAAAAGCCTTCAAGAGCACTGACTTACCCTCAGTAGGGCTTTTGGACTGCCAACCACCCCTCTGATTAAGGATCTCTAATATCTCTGCAAAGGAGATATCCTCAGAGGGGGATTGAGGGGACCCTTCTGACTCATCCAAGTCAGTGTCAGATGTCAAGACTCCTGTGGGGAGTCCAAGTGCTGCCTCTTGCACAGTCTCTTCCCTGGGTACTTCCTCAGTGGGGGCTTCTGGGAGGTCTCAGAATAGCAGGGGGCACCCTGTGGGGCTACTTGAGGCTCAGGGTCTCTATGCCTGGGTTGACCGGTAGAAGTAGGAGCAGACAGGCACTTGAGAGGAGGAGGAGGAAGCCAGACCTGATGATGTCTTTGGAGACATGACTCTCCTCATGGCATCGAAAGCACCATGACTCCGACGAGAAGGGGTAGACAGATCCGGAGGGACCTTGCGATCCTCCTGCACCGAGGCCATAGGCTCCGAGCCGAAGCCCCGAGAGGAAGAGTAGGCACCGACAAATCGGTACGACTATCCTCTCCGGACTCGACAGGAGAGTGTCGGTTCCTAGAGTCCCTGGTCAGCGCTGAGGACGTCCGAGTAGATGAAACTGATAACACAGAAGCAGGTTTCAGCTCCACAGGCTCAACAACCATCAGGTCAGCCTCCTCCTGCTCCGAAAGTCCAATACGGCTCACAGGAGGAGCAGTCAAATCCGGGGCAGTGGTCTTCTGTTCCAACTGAGGCGTCGGAGCCGACAACAATTTGGCAAGGCCTGATGCCTGTAAAAGCTTCTGCACCAACCGGTCCATATCCAGATCTAAGAGGCTGACAGAAGACTTGGAGGAGTGCACCGAGGGTGCTGACTGAAGCAGAGGAGATGAGGGAATCTCAGAAACTGGCTCCAAAGCTGTGAGCTGGCTCCGAACGGAAGGGACACTCGGTTCCAAAGGTAGTGGAACCGATGACCCTACACCCTCCATTTTTTAGCCTTTTTAGATAACATTGGAGTCACCTGAAGATTTGGATTTACTAGCACCATCCTGGCCACCCAGTGCTTCCGAGAAGGGGTGCTGAAGTAAGCCCCTATCCACCAATTTCCTCCTCCTCTCTAAAAGTACCCTGGAAGAGAAGGAGTGACAGATGCTACAAGAGTCTTGGAGGTGTAATGCCTCCAGACAATAGACGCACTGAATGTGCTCAGTGACTGACATTTTTTGTCCACAATCTGGCTGGACATTTTTTGAAGCCAGATTTAGGATGTTGCTTCTCTTTCTCTTCAGACATTCTAAATTTAAACAAATAGAAAAAAAAACACACTCTAAGCTATTGAAATAACTACTAAGAATTTAGTTAAATACAAGGCCAACTGCTAACTAGAAACACTTCAATGGAAAAAAACAAAGCCAAGCCAACACAGGTTTATATATATATATATATATATATATATATATATATATATATATATATATATATATATATATATAACAAGAAAGAAAGTCAAGAAAAAAAACTTTAAAACCTGCGAATCTTTCCAATAAAATTGGTCCGAGCAATCTGGAACACCGAGATCTGTGCCGCGGCAAACTAGATCCAAGGTAATTCCAGCAGTGCATCATGCGATAAGGGGCTTGGTCTCGAGCTACTGGTAAACCTTGAGCTTTGCTAACGGCCATGTCTGAGCCGAGGATCGGCTCCGAACCCATCAGTGAGAATAAACGGCGAGATTTAACAACTTCACATCCCTTCTTACAATCAGTAAGACTGTTTTCCATGTTAAGAACCTCAAGTCAGCCAGATTACCTGGTTCAAATGGAGTAAGTGTAAGCTTCTCCAACACAAAATTAAGATCCCAAGGACCACCGGTTTTCTTTGAGGCTTCATATGCAAAATTTATTTTATATTGACGTGACACTGCACTGAAAGAGGAGCATCCCTGGGCAGACTTGCTGAAATGACTGACAAAAGGCTAAAGGACAGTAATTCACATAAATAAGGCAGAACCAGTGAACAACTAGCCCTGAATGGGTGCTGTTTATGTTGTTGGCACCAACTAGAACACCTTTTCCATTTGCTAATATATCATTTTTAGAAGCAGGCTTTCTTGCCTCCAGGTGCTCAAAAGGAATTAAGCCCCTATCACCCAGGCAGACAAATGAAGTTGACTGATGTCAGGGTGTATCAAACACCCCTGTTCTTGTGCAAGTAGATCCAGTCTATGAGGAAGCTTGTGGTAATTTGCCCTGGCCATTTCCAAAAGAAGGGAGACCCATGGTTGCATAGGCCAGAAGGGAGTAAACACAATGATTTTGGGGGATTAGTTTTAAATCTTTAGAAGTACCCTGGATATTAGTGGAAAGGTATACATGAGCATTGCTGTACACAGAATAAAAAAGCCATCCGTCTTCCAGGGCCTTCTTTCATCGAGTCTCCGAACAGAATCCTGCCAATTTGTTGTTCAGAGAGGAAGCAAAGGGGTCTATACTTGAGGAAATCCCCACAGACTAAGGAAATCATGGAAGATCCCTGATCTAATTTCCATTCGTAGGAGTCTGACCTGGCCCTGCTCAGCTTGTCTGCCACACAATTCTGCTTTGATGGAAAGCAAGATGCCTGCACAGTGAGAAAGTGCTGTGTCCCAAGTTAACACAGCTAGTCTGCAAAGGGAGGGTAAGACCTGGTTCCCCCTTGCTTGCTGATATACCACAAGACTGTGGTATCATCTGTAACTCCTTGAAGAGGTCCTGGAGATGAAAGATGTTTCAAAGAGTTGAGTGCCTTGATTAGGGCTAGCATCTCCTTGATATTTATGTGCTTGCATCCGTCCTTGGCATCTTACACCCCTGCACTTATCAAAAACAGCTCTTTAAGCAACTTCAAAAGTGTCTGTGGTGACAGACTTCTTTGGAGAAGTGAAGACCTGGATTTAAGGATATCTTGTCTCCACCAAAGATTTATCCAACAAATCCCAGCACTGGGACTTGAAAAGATAAAGGTTGTTGATGCTGGGACCAAAGACATTTCAGATACCACTATATCTTTCTCATGAGGAGTCTTGCCAGGGTTATCATGACAATCACAGAAGCCACGAGACCCAGTATTCTAAGATATTCTCCCACAGTGACTGTAGACTGGCTGGAAAAACATACAAAGAGATCTTAATAAAGATCTTTTTCTGTAGAAGAAAAGTTCTTTGAACTGAGGTATCTAGTTGACATCTGAGGAACACAATACTGTGTGGAGTCAAAAAAGACTTTTGAATATTCTCTTGGAATCCCAACTTGTGTACGAGATCTCTCATCCAAGACAGAGATTCTTGTCATTTTGAAAAAGACTCTGCAAATATAAGCAAGTCATCTAAAGATGGAAAAAACGTGGATACCCTGTAACCTGCAATGAGCTATAATCAGACCTAGGCACTTTGTGAACACTCTTGGCACAAGGGATAGTCCAAAGGGTATGCAAAGAACGGATAACATTTTGTGCGTCTGGATCACATTAATAAACATCAGAACTCTGGATGAATAGGCATGTGATATGCATCTTTTAAGTCTAGTGTTGCCAGGAAACTTGAACAAGGAAGTAGTAGTAGCAACAGTCTGTGCAGTAACATCATTTTGAATTTGGGCACTGTCACAAATAGGTATACTATAAGAAAGATCCAGAACTGGTGAATTTTCTTTCTTTGATACTAGGAATATACTTGATTAAAAAAAAAACTCTTCTCCACCTAGGAAGGAGGAAATGGTTCTATCATTCTTTGGGAAAGCATGTGGTAAAGATCCAGTGGAGGATGAGTAATGACCCCCTGGAAAGGAGTACTTCCTCCCACTGCTATCTGTAACCTTGACGAATAGTTTGCAGAAATTTGTCAAACTACCCGTTGCCAGAGAGAAAAAAATGGACCAGTGTGGGAGGGGTTCAGAAGATCTCTTGAATTGGCAAGACTTCTTGGACTGCTCTTGGTTTTGAAAGATCTGAGACTTCTTTTTGGATCCCCTTGCCATTTATTCTTAAAATGTCTGTTTACCTGTATTTTGTTGAGACTGTTTATTCTGTGTCAAAAGTGGATAAGGTGGTAGAAAGTCCTTTGGAAAATATGGAAAAGTAGGGTTCAAAAATATGAGGGAGTCCCTCTTTTCAGTTTCTTTTTGACAGGAAAAAATGGAGCCAACCATGTTATTAAGGCAACAGTAGTTTCTCCCAGAATGGGCACAGCATTCTGACACAATAGGGAAAGACTTTCCTGTTCTCTCTCCCAGGGCCAACAGGAGTGGCTCCTCTTGCCCACTGAAAGGACCCCAACAGCCACAGAAGATGTAGCTAAACCCCAGTCAACAGTAGCTGTAGGTGCTACACCAGCAAGGTCTGGGGTAAAAGATGAATGGTCTGAGGTACAACAATTGGCCACACAAAGTCACCCACCCGTAACTTTGTTAAATTGCTAGCCTGCTGTGGTGGGGCAAAGGGTGTTTGCTTATTTTTTTCTTTTTGTGGCTAGAAGAAGGACCAACCACGGGACTGGTAGTCTGTATCATGGTCAAGCCGAAAATGGTGCCCCTTTCCCAGGAAAGACAAAAACAGCAAATCCTGGTAAATACTACCATCTACAAAAGTTACCTTTTTATCAGAAAAGCACAGTAACACTATTTTACTTTTGTGGGGCAGGCATATACAGAATTTCTCTACAGAAAGAAATGTCTCCAGTTACTTTACATCACTTTTAAACTGACAGGAAAAAAATACTCCATTTAAAAGTATGTTACAGATGCAAGACAGTCTGTTTAAAAACAACACTCCTAGCTTTAAAATAACTTTCCTAAAGAGATAGGTTCTCTTTGATCTTTTATTACTTATCTGATCAGCAAAGGAAAGCACGAGCCAAACATCAATCCTTGAAAGCCTCAGAGGAGTCTACTCTTTGGGGCAGTAAAGCTCTGAAGGGCTTTGTGCACAAACATGTTTTACTCAGCCCAGCTCGAGCTGCCTGACAGTTTGGGTATGGAAGGTACTCTGAAGCTTTGGAAGCTGGCCAGCTATTATATCCTTGGCAGGATATAACCTATACACCCAAGACTACTGCAGGACAGGTCAATATGATGAATATTTAATGTTAAATCACTGAACTAAAAAACAGATCAAGGCTCACAGGAATTGTGGAAAAAACTAGAGGGAAATCACCATTAAGAAAGCTTTTTCACAACTGGATTGGACTTCTGGTTAGATAACTAGTGCCACAGAAAGTACTGGTGGATCTTTGCATCAAGTAATGCAGTGGGGTCTTGGAGCTGGTATACTTAAGAGCGGGGAGTGTGGGGGGAGGCAGGGGGAGCTTGCCCCCCTGCCTACAGCTGTTAGTTTTGGGTTTTTTTCCCATATGTTTGAAGTTTTATAACTTCGAACATTTAAATTCAATATTTTAATGTTTAAAGATATAAAACTTCAAACATATGATATAGACCCCTAGCAGATGCCAGAATATCACAAAAGTTTAAGAGGGGAAACTTACAGAACAGCAAAGCCGGTAATTAGTAAGCCGATACACTTCCCCCAGGGACTATCACTGTTCACTCCCTTTCTACTTTTCAAGATGAAAGTTGACCCAAGAAAGAGGGAATTCTTTCACAGACAGCTAACTCAAGAATTCAAACCCAGAATAAAGAAAAAACACTGAAGAAGACAACATTATGAAGCAATAAAGAAGCACTGGAAAACTTCTGGTTTTGGTGCTGATCTCCATACCTGCAAACAGTTAAAAAGTTAACAGTTCACAGAATGTCTTATTTCACTTCTGTTAGCTGTTGTTCTGCAGATTAATTATGTTACAGTTAATGATTATAGCATGGTCTATGAATTAAGGGTGAAGCCTTTAACATTAGATGCAATGTAAATGGAAATAAGAGAGTCTTGATTAGAATGACAGAACTGACTGCCATCAGAACCTTCCCCTGCACCTATAAAAGGAACCTACTATGCTCACCTGGACTGATGCTGACAGAGCTATTCTAAGCTCAGGGTAAACTTTTTGTTTCTCTTAAAAGGGGGAACTGCAATCCTAAATAACAGCAAAAAATAAATAAAGTAAAAAATAAGATTTTATAAGAATGATATGGCTTTACTAGGAACATGGTGGCATACTTTTCAGACAGTTAAAATTTGTTGTTCAGTTTACTGTGAAGACAATGTGGTGGTGGTGCTGCTGTAGCGTTGTCGCCTCACAGTTAGATGTTGCCCGTTCGATTCTCAGTTAGAGCGTCTTCTGTGTGGCGACATGTGTGAATGGGCATTCCTTCGTTGAAGGTTGTGCGTTAGGCCTGGCAAGCCAGCACATAAAACTCTACTGCCAATCATTAGCGGACCAGAGTTCCGCTGTGGCAACCCATAACCGGGAAAAGCCGAAAGACACAAACAAACCAACAAAGTTTACTGTGAAGACAAAATGCAGAAAAGTAAGCACCTTAACTTAAAAAAGCGGAGCAACAATATGCTACAGATTAGTTAGGGTTGAAAAGAAACAATACAACCTTTTCCAGAGAAACAGAGAAAAGCAGACAGCAAATGCAAGTTTTGTGTCAGAGAGATCTGTGAACTCGCAGAAGTGCCTATGCAAAAAAGCAATACTTTGTGGGGCGAGCCATTAAGTGCACTGTCTGAATTGTCGAATTTTTCACATTAATTGGGAAAGTAGAAAAGATTGCAGATCAGCGACTAATAAAAGAATCACGCTGTTTTTCTAGTACTACTAAACCCTTTCTCCCATAAATTGTGGTCTTTAAATCCCACACACTCCTGGTACAAGTGTGTTTTTTATTTTATTTCATAAGAAAGGTATGCAAAACAAGTATGTCCTAAGTACCTACTGTTTTTCCTGACTGTTTCAGGACATTAGCTCCCCACCCCCCAATTCTATACTTCTAACAGCAGCCTCTCTTTATATGCTGTTTTAACTATTTGAAAGCCCTGCTGTTTTTTCTTCTACTACTAAATCCTTTTTTTCTTATAAATTCTGGTCTTCTTAAATCTTGCATAACTCGTTGGTAAAATTGGTTTATTTTATTTCGGTATGAAAGGTATGCAAAACAAGCAAGTCCAGAGTAACTACTGCCTTTTCTTACTGTTTCTGTAGACTTGCACATCTGTGAAATCAGGGCCAGCCCTTTTCATCATACTTGGCTATCCACCACTTTTTCTGATCTATTCTGTTCTCCCACTCCCCCCACAAGACCTATTACAGCCTAACCTTGCTTTCTTAAGCTACAGGAGCCATTTTTAAAATCCCCTTGGTGTAGCTGCTTATCTCAGTCAGGTGAAGTGCCCATAACCCAAGGTTATGCCTGCGATACAGTAAAACCGCGGTTGCTGGGGTCCTGAACTTCTGCCAAGAAAGAGAGTGAATGTATATACATACCTCACTGAAAAGAAAAGAAAGTATATTCCTAAACGTCTGTCTGTATAAACTGTTCGTTTAACGGTTGCCCTGTCCTGCTCAACTCTGCAATGGCTGCAAGTACATCACCACCCCATTCTACATCCTCCTTTTCATAGCCCTCTCTGCAATAAACTTTCCCTTACCACCTTGTACTCTAATAGCTTATTTCTTTCCCCTTTTATGGCACTTAGTACACTGTTCTTTTTTTCCTTCACTTATCCACTGTAAAATCTGTAGAACACTGACTTCTTGTTACTATTTTATTTTTCCGAGTGTTTTCCCTCTTCTCTTATTTAAAACCTCCTTTGCTGCTTGCCCGATTATGTTTCTTTTTCTGTTTAGCCCTCTAATCGACCTGGTCCTACCTGCTCCATTCGCCCTTCGCTTGGGCTCACCCGCTCCCCTACCCCCTTTCTCACCCACGCCCACATTCATATTTATACCTTCCATACCACACTGCTTCCTTTCCTCTAACCAATCCAGTAACTCCTGCTTCCTTCTGTTACCTCTCCCATCAAACTCCCCCCATCTGTCACACCACCTACCTTTGCCTGTCACCTTAAAATCCTTCCTTGCCATAATCTTGTTCTCTTATCTTTTAAGTTAACCCCACATTATTCTCAATTCTCCCTACTGGCGCGCAATATCTTTCATCTCTGCACTTCCCACTCATTTTTTTTTTATTATTCTCTACTCATTTCTCAACATGTGGCCTCTCTATCTTTCTGCCACCTTTTTGTTCTTCCTTTCATCTTTCTGCCACCTTTTTGTTCTTCCTTTCATCTCTCTTTCCCATCTCACCCTCTAACCTCTGCAGAATTACTATTTTTCCAAATTCATCTCTCTCCACGACTCTAAAACAAAGACATCCTACTACTCTGAAACTACTCACATATCTTTTCGATTTCTTTAACACATTTCTCTTGGGCAGGGACATCTATCCCAATCCAGGACCATCTGCCTCTTCCCCTCACCTACCCCTTCATACCAATACTCCCTCACCCAAATCACTAAAAATCTTCTCTGTTAATATTCACAGCATGGTTAATAAGATAACAGAACTTCACTCTTGAATTTCTAACACTACTCTCCACATACTTACCCTTATCTGTAACCTGGTTTAAACCTCACATCCTTGATGCAGAAATCTTACCTCCTGGTTAAAAATCTTTCGCTCAGATAGAACCAACAAGAGGGGTGGGGGTGGGGATTGCCATCCCCTTCCAATCAACTTAGCCTTTCCCCACTCTCTCTCTCTGTTCCTAGCTTTACACCTACAGAAATTCTTATTGTAAACTATCACCTTAACGCTCACAAAAGAAAGATTTGCCTTAATCTCTATATACATACCCCCCGGTGAGAATATTTCTATCTTAGAGAACTTTCTATCCTGGCTCAATACGTCCCTTACAAAACCATTACACTTTGAGATGTTAACATAGACTGGTCTAAACTGTCTACCTCATCCCCTACTCACAGTCTCAACCTTCATGGATTTCACCAACACATATCTACCCCTACTCGAACAAAAACTCCTTACCTGGACCTATCCTGACTGGATCCTTACCTCACATCCTACCTATTATCACAATCCTCGTTTACTTCCTAACTCTTTAAGTGACCACTCCCCTACCTACATTCATAGATTCACCCAACATTCACCCAAAGATCAAAGATCACAGATACAGAGTATGTTGAAACCTTACCCACTTTGAACCAGATACTTTGAACTCCAAACTTTCTAGCATTAAATTGTCCTTCCTATATCAAATCCCTCTCAATGAGGCAGTAGAATCCTTCAATAAAATGGTGACACACTCGACTCAATTGCTCCTTCTAGAAAAACCAGAATTAAATCTAATTTTGTGCCCTGGCTCAAAAAACAAACCCGCTCCATTATGCACAACAGAGATGGTGACTGGAAAGCCTAGCTTAAAAACAAATCCCATATCCTACTTAAAAGATACAAATAGCTCAGAAACCTGACCAAAAAACTAGTCAAAGATAAGAAAGCTTTCTTCTGCTCTAGCCAATGTAGCCCACATAAAAATCCAAAGAAATTCTAGACTACCATCAATAACCTGCTTCACCCTGGCAACCCATCTACTCCCAACCACTTCCCACACAACACTGCTACTGAAACTGCCACTCTCTTCAACAACTATTTTATAGAAAAAAATCCAAAAACTTACATAAAATAGTACTTCTAACTCAGCCCTCCATCACCCCATAACAAAATCCTTCCCAACGCTTTCACTTTCCAACCAGTTCCCACTTCCAATACTAAATCTCTCCTAAATAAATTTAAACCTTGCTCCCCCCTCTGCCAACCAACTACACCCCTACTTTCTTAAAGTTGCTGCACAGCCTACTGCATACCCTGTCTCTATACTTACCAATCGTTCCATTTCTGAAGCCTATGTCCCAAACATATGGAAATCCTTTTATATAATCTCTCTCCACAAAGGTGGAAACTCTACTGATCCTTCTAACTTCAGACCCATTGCAATCCTGTTCCCCCTATCCAAAATCCTGGAAAAGTGCATCCATACTCAATTATTCAAACACATTCTTGACAACAGCCTCCTAACTCCCACCCAACATGGCTTTAGACCCAATCATAGTACAGCCACTGCAATTTCACCCAAATAGTAGCTGAAGCCTGCAACAATAACTTGCTAGTCTCGTTTTTTCCTCGATCCAAGGCCTTTGATACTGTCTCCCATCCCAAACTTCTAACTAAACTCTCTGACCTTCATCTCGCTACTTCCTCTGTTAACTGGTTTTCTAGCTACCTTTCCCACAGGCAACAGTCCATTTGATGGCAAACTGTCCTCTCCCCTTTCCTCCCAGTAAACACTGGTGTCCCTCAAGGATCTATCTTTGGCCCCCTCATGTTCAATATTTTCACTAACAAACTTCACTCTGCTACTAACTTCTCAACACTTCTACAATATGCAGATGATTCCACGGTCATCACCTCTGCCCACAGCATTCCTGAACTTCTAGCTTTCACTCAACACACCTTCTCATCTGTCAAAATTAGAAGTTATGTACCTACCATAACGTTCCATGTTAGTTGTCTTCTCTCGCCTTCTTTCTTGCTGGATGGGTTCGGAGCCGATCCTCGGCTCCGACTCGGCATTTGCTTTAGCTTGAGAACTCCTTTTACCAGCTCGAGGCAACCCTATATCCCATGATGCAAGGCGGAACTACCTCAGATCTCGTTTGGTAGCTAACCTACCCTGCTAAGGACTAACCTAACATAATTAGGAAAACAAGTTCATAATAAGAGTCCTCATATGAAGGCTCAGGAGGAAAACAACCTGATAGGAACTCTTCAAGATCTGTCCAGACCAGGGGGAAGGAGGGAGGGACGCAAGAAAAAAGGCGAGAGAAGACAACTAACATGGAACGTTATGGTAGGTACATAACTTCTAAATGTTAAGTTGTCAATCTCGCCTTCATTCTTGCTGGATGGGACCGCGTCCCTAGCACCTGTATCCCGGGTGGCTCAATGGAACAGACTCTTGAGAACTGTGGAACCAAAACTGGCCCCGTCTCTGGAGGCCAAGTCTAACTTGTAATGAGAGACAAAGGTATGAGGCGTGGCCCAAGTAGCTGCTGCACAAATGGTATCAATGGGTAGTCTATCCTGAAAGGCTGCAGAAGTGGATAGACTCCTGATTGAGTGTGCTTTTGGTTTAGAAGATAGCTGCTTGCCTCCGAGAGAGTACACATAGGAAATGGTGGAAGTCAACCATCTGGATAAGGTCACTTTAGAAACTGGAAGACCTATCCTGTTTTCTGCATAGGAGACAAATAATTGGTCCGATTTCCTGAATTGTTTAGTTCTATGCAAATAGTACCTGAGCTGACGATGGACATCCAAAAAATGAAGCTTCTGTTCAGCTCTGTCGGAATAGTTTGGGAAAAAGACTGGTAGATCTATAGATTGGTTAATATTGGTTTGAGACACAACTTTGGGGAGAAAGGACGGGTTCGTTCTTAAGGATACCCTGTCCTTATGAAAAACCAAGTAAGGGGAACGAATGCAGAGAGCTTGAATCTCGGAAACCCTTCTTGCTGAAGTGACAGCCAGTAAGAATATAGTTTTCCAGGTCAATAACTTCAAAGAACATGAAGCAGACGGTTCGAAGGGAGGTAGCATCAAGGATGCCAACATTAAGTTTAGATCCCATTGCGGAGGAGGATGCTTTATAGGCGGCTTTAGGAGAAAAACTCCTCTCAGAAAGGCCTTGCATAATCTATGAGACATAATGTTATTGTCATGCAAGCCAACATGATACTTGGAAATAGCAGCCAGTTGAACTTTAACTGTAGATGAAGAGGATCCTGAATGAAAAACCTCCACCAGGAAATCTAAAACAGAATGTACAGGAGCAGTAAAGGGATCAATATTCCTGGAATTTGCCCAAATAGAAAAACGCCGCCACTTGCTAGCATAAACAGTCCTAGTGGACGACTGTAAAGAAGACACTAAGATGTCTCTGACTGAGTCAGAGATCATCGGAAGCCTGGCTAGGGAAGGAAGTGGAGCAACCAAGCAGTGAGGTTGAGAGAATGAATGGCCCGGTGCTGCTGACCCGACTGGTGGATCAAGAGATCCGGAACTGGGTCCAGATGCCAGGGCTGCACCAGAAGGTGACTATGCAGAGACGGAAACCAAATTTGTCGAGGCCAATAAGGGGCAATGAGAATCAACTTGGCCCTCAAAATGGTGGCTTTCTGAATGACTTGTGGAATCAAGGGAAAAGGAGGAAAAGCGTACAGAAGTCCCCGGGGCCAATCCTGGGTTAGAGAGTCTCACAGGGGTTGGCCTGGAAGGGGAAAGAGGGTGAAAAAAATCGGGGCACTTGTTGTTTTGAGGAGTAGCAAAAAGATCGCAACAAGGAGTGCCCCACTTCAGAAAAATCTGATCCACTACAGATTGATTGAGAGACCACTCGTGAGGCATCAGAATGGATCTGCTCAGCCTGTCCGCCAAGAGGTTGGACCTGCCGGGGATGTGCGTTGCTATCAGAAACCGATGAGAGGAGATTGCCCATTGCCAAAGTCTGAGAGCTTCTCGACACAACGGATAGGACCTGGTCCTGCCCTGCTTGTTGATGTACCAGACCACGGACATGTTGTCCGTTTGTACTGCAATAGTCCCCGTGGGAAGAAAGTAGTTGAGGGCCTGCAACGTTAAAAGCACCGCTCTCATCTCCAGGACATTTATGTGCAGATGGTATTCTATGGGTTGCCACGTCCCGTGGACCATCCTGCCCTGATAATGCCCCCCCCACCCGATCAGAGAGGCATCCGTAGTGACTGTGGCAACTGGAGGAGGGGGAACAAAGGGTCGGCCCTGATGAAGAAGAGGGGAAGATATCCACCAATTCAGATGAGTTCTGCACGACTGTGTGACTAAGATTTCGTGCCTCATCGGGAGACTGTGGTACGACCACTGAGTGAATAGCATCCACTGCAGAAGACGCATGTGGAAGCGAGCCAGTGGTAGAAGAACAATGGCCGCAGCCATAAGACCTAGAACCTTCAGTATAAATCTGGCTTTGACCTTGCTGCTCTGCAATAGAATCCGAACGAATTTTTGGATGTCCAGAATTCTTTGATCTGTTAGTCTGGCTAACATTTTGACGGTGTTTAATTCTGCACCTATAAAGGTGATAGATTGGCAAGGCCGCAGAGAAGATTTTTCGAAATTTACTGAAATTCCCAAACTCCTGCAAAGCTGCAGAGTGTAGTCTCTGGTCTGAAGAAGCTGACACCTGGTGGTGGCGGAGAGGAGCCAGTCGTCCAAATAAGGAAACACCTGGAATCCTTGACGTCTCAGATGAGCTGTGACCACTGCCATGCATTTGGTAAACACTCTGGGGGCTGAAGTGTGGCCAAAGGGCAGGGCTCTGAATTGGTAATGACTGGTCCCTAGCCGTAAGTGGAGTAACCTTCTGGGCGCCTGTGAATCTTTATGTGATAGTACGCATCCTGAAGGTCTATAGAGCACATCCAGTTGTCCTTGCCCAGAAAGGGCAGAATGGACTGAAGCGTGACCATCCGGAATCTTGCCTTCTTGACAAATCTGTTTAGACTGCTCAGGTCTAATATTGGTCTCCAATCTCCCGTCCTTTGGGGACCAAAAGAATCTCGAGTAGACGCCGGATCCTACCTGGTCTGCCGGCACAGTCTGGACGGCTCTTTTTCTAGGAGCTTTGAAACCTCCTGTTCTGCCAAATCCCTTTGACGGGGTGAGATGTCTGGAAGGGATTGTTGAGGTACGGGATACCTTTCGAAGGGATTTTGTAACCCTCGGATATGATCGACTGTACCCACATATCTTGTGAGAGGGAATGCCAGGCTACTGGGTACAGCGAAATCCTTCCCCCGACTGCCTCCAAGGGTGGACAGTCGGGCAACACCTCAGGGATGCTGAAAGGGCTTCTCAGGAAGAGACTCCCTGTTGCCCTGGTTCTGAGGACCCCCTGCCTCTAGGGCGTCTATTATTGTTACCCCTCTGCCTCTGGGGGTAAACTGACCACGTGTGTCCGGTGTAGCTCCTTGGGCTTTGCGGAACCACATCTTCCCTCCCTTCTGACCCTTGGGATATGGTCTAGAAGGGGTGGAAAAATGGACTCCAACGGCAGAAAGAGTTTTACCGTCCTGCTCACACCTGGTCAAGGTATCCTTCACCTGAGGTCCGAACAAAGCCGAACCATCAAAGGGGGTATTAGTGAAGGACGCCTTAAAGGGGTCCGCAAAATTATAAAGCCGCATCCAGGCTTGGCGTCTAAGAGCAACTCCTGTGCCTGCGGCCCTGCTCGCTCCATCGGCCGCACAGAATATGAGCCGCATGGAGGAGTTGGATAAGGAATTCAGGATTGCTAGCTGTGAGGCAATCTTTTCTTGAGCCCCAGCAGCAGAAGGATCCTGGACAACTTCACCCAGTTCCTTGAGAATATCTCTTTGAAGCCTGGTGAAGTGACAAAGGTAGTTCAGCGAACGCATAGCAAAGGTCGCTGAAGAAAACATCCGCTTTCCATACCTGTCCATGGTCCTAGAATCCTTGTTAGGAGGATGGACAGGTACTGAAGGATCCGCCAGTTCCTTCTTAGTGGCCGCCACCACCATAGCATCCACAGAGACGCCCTTGGAAAGAAACTGTTTGTCCGTAGGGGCCGTAATAAACTTGGATGGTCTCCTGGGGACAGGTTCCACAGAATCTGGAGCCACGCCTTCCGAGCCACTACCTGCATAAGTGGGTCGAAGGCGGAGACACCCAGGAGGTGGAGGGTCGGGATCCAAAAGCCTCCAGGTATACCGACTCATCCTCGGAGGGATCAATGGATGGCCAATTCCCCCTCTGTTTGAGGAGCTCAAGGATGTCTGAAAAGGAGACATCCTCAGAGGGGGATCGTGGGGAACCCTCCGACTCATCTAAGTCGGTATCAGATGTAGTAGACTCGGGAGTCTGTGTGTTTCCTCTTACACGTCCTCTTCCGAGGGGGTTCACCTGCAGGATCAGGAGAAACTTCGGAAGAGGAGGAAATTCCCAATGGGGAAACCTGGGGCGATGGATCCCTGGGCCTGAGAGCAAGAGGTGTCTACAGGCACCGAAGAGGGAGGAGCTAGAGGGATGGACCGTTGACCTGGCTCAGTAGCCAGGACACTCCTTATCACCTCAAAGGCTCCCCTCCCCGGGAGACCGGAATATCCCCGATCCGAGGATACAGGAATTCCCGGCTCCACTGAGAGGGAAGGCTCCGAGGCCGATGTCGGTGCCGAGCTTACCAAAGCCGAAGCCCCGAGAGGGAGAGCGGGGTCGGACAAGGGTCCGATGCCACTAGCCCCCTTGGAGCAGACAAGGGAAACCCGACGACCGGATCCCTCCAAGGAAGGCCTCAAGGAGGAGATCGGAGCCGAGGACGACGGAGCCGAAGGATGTATTGGCTCCGGCCAAACAGTCGCTGTCCCGAAGCTCCGGCCCGAACTCTGGTGTGGAGTCGGAGGAGGAAGTTCAAGGGGTGAAACAATAGCTGAAGTCTGCTGAGACGGGCTATGGAGCATTTGGGCCAGTGCCTGCGACTTCAACAGCCTGCTTACCACCCTCTCTAAGTCGTGGTCAGACAGCCTGGAAGATCTCGAAGATCGGCTCCGATGGCTCCGCTCCGACAAAAGAGGAGACCCCGGAGCCGAGTGGATACTCTGCAACGAAGGGGACCGAGATCTCTTTCGGGACGAAGTCATCGGAGCCGAAGTCCCCTGAATTCCAGATGGAGCCGAAGGTTTCTCGGCTCCGATGCTGGATAAGGTGTCGGCTCCAGCCGGAGCCAACAAGGCCACAGTAGACCGGGTGTCGGAACCAATCGGTGCCGAACCCACTACTTTGGAAGCAGATAGATCGGTTCCAGCCGGAGCCGATCTCGGCTCCGACGGAGCCGGAGCCACCGGAGGAGGCTTGGATACTGTAGCCTGAACCTTCGGTGGCTTAGAAGGTTTACCAGACCCTGTTTTAGAGGGAGAACCTTCTGGCTTAAGTAAGCCACGGAGGATCAACTTATTCCTCCGTTCCTGTCGGACTCTCTGGCTAAAAGAGTGACACAAAGCACAGGAGTCCTGCAGGTGCAAAGGCCCCAGGCAGTAAACACAAGAAGTGTGACCGTCTGTCAGAGACAATTTCTGACAGCACGAGTCACACTTCTTGAAGCCTGAGACCTTGCCTTCCTTTTGACATATTTCTAAGGAAGAAGTCACACACACACACACAGACACACAGGTAGGGATTAACCAGTGGGGTCTAGGCCTAACTTAACTTTTATACAATTACCAAAGGAATTTAAAAGTTTTGAACTGTAATGGAATAGGGTGGGCTGTAAACACACTACACACTATGAAAGTGGAAACAAGGGGGGAAATAAATCCCTAACTAAGCTTTTTTTTTGACAAAAAATTACTTACCTCAGCTGGCAAAGGAGACCTCTTTCGCTAAGCGGCAAACGAGATCTGGGGTAGTTCCGCCTTGCATCATGGGATATAGGGTTGCCTCGAGCTGGTAAAAGGAGTTCTCAAGCTAAAGCAAGTGCCGAGTGCTCCGAACCCATCCAGCAAGAATGAAGGCGAGATTGACAACTTAACACCCTGGCTTTCTGATAATCGACTCATACGAAATCCAAAAAAAAATAAACTTCTCTTTCTTCCTAAAATACTTGTTCTGCACAAATCCTCCTTCTCTATCACCTCCTTAAACAACACCACTTTCAACCCTGAACCCCATACCAAACTACTTGGAGTGATCATTGATGACGAACTAAACTTCAATATACATATCAATGTATAAAAATAACCCACCAGAAACTTGCCTTCTCTATAGCAACCAAACATTTCTGACACCTCCTCCAAACCCGCCCTAGCTCAGTCACTCCTCCTACCCTGTCTTTTTTATGCTGCCCCCATCCTTACTAATGTTCAAACATCTCTTCTCTCCTAACTAGAGCAAACATATAACAAAACAGCTAAATTTACCTCCAATCTTCCATGCAAATCCCATCACTGCCTCGCCCTTAAGACACTCTAATGGCCTGAATTTCCTAAACAACTACTTCTTTCTCAACTACATACTGCGCACTCTATCCTGAATGATCCCTCTTTCTGCCCCTCCATCTCTAATCTACTGTCCTACTATAACCCCCAACGCCACCTCCGGACTACAAGCAAACACCTCCTTGACATATACAAACCCAATAAAATCATTGGAAAGTCCCTTTATAAATACTCTATAGCCCATGCTTGTAACTTACTCCCTCTCAGTACAAGGAGTGCTCCTCAAAAATACCTGCTCAAACTAGAACTTGCTTTTTATCTACAAAATACATGGTCCTGCCCTTGTCAAACCCCCATTTGAGTTAGTCTCCCTTCTTATCTACATCATTTATTTTTCCTTATATACCCTGCACCTTCTGTTACTTTTCCCTCTTTTTCCTATTTTTAAATGCACCAAAAATAATAATAACAACAACAATAGGTTCTTGTATTACTATTGACTCTTTGTACATTGGAATGACCTCATGTATGGTATTCCAGTGAATTTCACACTATTTTTAATATTTATAGATTTGTTACACGTTAATAGACTTGTTATATCATGCTATTACTTGCTAGTAGACTTATGTTATCTGTTGATTATATCTTTGTATCTTTTGTTTGTTTGTGTCTTTCGGCTTTTCCCGGTTAGGGGTCGCCACAGCAGAATTACGGTCCGCTAATGAATGGCAGTAGATTTTTACGTACCGGGTTACCAGCCCTGACGCACAACCTTCAACGAAGATACGCCCCACTCACGCATGCCTCCACACAGAAGACGCTCTAGCTGAGAATCGAATGGGACAACATCTTGCTATGAGGTGACAACGCTACCGCAGCACCACCACCGCAGTCATCTTTGTAACTTTTGTAATAACTGAATTTTCTGGAGATTTTCTCCTCGGGTTTCCACTGAAAATGGACCCCTGGCTCAGCTGGATTAACCCAGTTAACAAATGTCAATAAATAAATAAATAAAATGTTCAATGGGTCTGATGTAGCAGAGGAAGGGGGAAACTGGGGAGAATTTCAATATGGTTACAAACATGAAATCAGGCTCAGAGGAAGACAGCATACTGGTCCTCTCAAATCAGCAAAGGAAAGTTATGGAGACAAGGCAGCCTATTTACAGCTCGCTCTCTCTCTGGAAGAAATAGGTGTAAATAATATTTACTTTTATATAGTTAATAACCATTCTGAACTGTCTATTTGAAGTTTTTCCAAGAAATGCAAATCACTTCCAAATAAATGTACTGTACCAATGCTATGCTGAGGTGTCTGACATAATGCAGGCTGAAATGAATCAGGGAAAACTAGAAAACAAAGAAGTGGGTCAAAGATTTGAATACTCTGAGCTTGAAATGAACTGTCAGCTTGATCCTGTAAAGAGACTGCAAGTGTGGACATGTATTTAAAAAGAAAAATTGTGTGCTCTTACACTACAAGACACCTATTTAGATAAACCAGGATAAACAAAACTGATAAAAAGATTTCAGGAGGGCTATTCTGCACCTTGCAGGGGACCTAGCTGAAAGGGAGAAGCAATTTTAATATTAAAAGGTGTTCAAGGATAGTGAGGCTACATTTGTAATGTTAAAGAGGATTTTACCAAACAAGATTACTTTAGCCAACATGCATGTACTTCCAAGTACGGGGGAAGGGGGTCAATTGCCCCAACACCTTTCCATAAAGGCTTGTCTGACTGGGGATTAAAACAGGACTGCTAGCAAAACAGATCTTAGTAAAGGATCAAGGTTATACATGTCAATAGGAGCAGGATTGACAAAACAGATACTGCATAAGTGGACATACCAAAATTTACATTTTATTCAGTGAGACATTAAAGTTAACCCATAACAGATACAATTTCTATAAAACAAAAAATATATATAATTACAAACATATGAAAGTACCTCTGGTGACCTCAGAACATTCATAGGATCATGGAAAGTTACTAGGCTAATTGCCATAGGGCCCTTACAAGCCTAGCCAAGTTCTTACCCTTATTTCCACCATCAGCATATATTGCTCCTGTCCAACAAGACCCACATATGGAACACCTGGGGTGAATTTACGGTCATCCATTCAATCGTCCAGACTGCATTTGAAAAAGGCCAATGAGGTGCTCTATTTAACAAAGTGGGAATCAGTTCCAAAGGTGTGATAACGTCTGGGAGACGAATCTGTCCCTCCAGCAGGTTTTATTAATGTCATATACCAGGTTAAGGTTTTTAGGGTGAGTAACCCTTGTACCATTTGACTTACAGATATGCATTTCCAATAAAGCAGGGTCAAAGACTGCCTTCTATGCAAGCCAAAGATCACCTATGGGTAGACTGTATGAAACATAATAAAGTGACAGTGATTTCAGATGATCCCCAAAGGAAAGATACTATGAACCTCTGTGGTTTCTTCAATTGTTGCAGGTGCTTGGAAAGGTACATACCAAAAGGGGTGGTGTACTCGATTAATGGCCTGATAAGGAAGAGTGCAGGGAGGTTATAACTTCTCTTTCAGCCTTGTACGTTAAGCTTTCTCACAAAAAAAACTCTTCCAGAGAATAAAGCACTGGAGATTCCTAACTCACTTAAAAACAATTTCAAGCTTGTACAAGAAACATATACAACTTATACAAACAGTAATGCAGAAAATATGCCTTAAAATGATTTTTAAGGAAAACAGTAACATCTAAGAGGGGTGTGGGAAGCATACAAGCAATTTACTGACACCATTAAAAAAATTAAAGGCGTTCCTGAAGGTTGAAAAGAAAGTAACCTGGAATTAACAGGAACCATTTAATCAAACAAAGAGTTAAATTACTACTTGGACAGAATTAAAAAACAGCACTTTAAGAATGCATACAGAAAATATGACATGAACCTAGAAATAACCAGAACAAAAGTCAAGGCAACAAAAATTAGAAACAAACACCATAAGTGAGAGACTTTTTGTCAAGTCCTATAACAAAAAATGCAATGAGATAAATTAAGACATTAAAAAAAAAATGTTCCACAGATTTTTATAGGAAGAAAATGTGATATGAATTTCCTATCAGAGCATTACGCCAGAACAGGTTAAGATCAGCTAGTAAACACCAGACAAGTGCATCACTAGGGAAACACATGATACTGGTTAAGAGCTGGAAACTAGTAAGACAACAATTAACAGATATTTGGGTAGGGGTTACTTAACCAGGCAATACTCTCTTGTTTGGGTACAGAAAGGGAAAGATCCCAATAATCTGACATCATAACAGGCCTATCACCATGCTAAATCATGATTATACTACAGTCAAGGAGATGCTATCGATCTGAAAATTATTAATTAATGCTGCCTGATCTGATAGGGATGGATCAGCATAGATATATTAAGAGGAACCAAACATTTGATAACATAGTCAAGACACTTTTATGTTAACAATTGATGCTGACGATGCAAAATAATTGAAGAATCTTTTAATGGTTACAAGTCTTTCACAGGATAAGTTATGAAGAAATTGAATTTTCCAGAAGGGCTATGCAAGTTGATTCCTCAGCAAAGTGTATATATGTGTTAAAAGTCTTTAACTGGTGGACTACACCCCCATTTCTTTCTGACCTGTACAAACTTTCAGTTAGCTTATTTGAACTTTGCAGATTCGATACTACAATTGGTCAGGCTCCAAATTAAAAAAACAGCCTTGTGAATGTGTGTCAATTTAACTGACTAATCCAAATCATAATACTTGTATACCATTTAAATGTTACTGTGGTTGTGCAGTAAATCAAACAAAAACTTAAGGTGTTGACATTTTTTAACCACAACTTATTTCAAGCACATCATTTCCTTTGGGGACATAAGGTCTCAAGTACATTTAAGTATTTGGGGATTGGTTAATTAGCACAGCCACCATGTCAGTTGTACACTGTTAGAAAGAGGTACAAAATAACATAAATGAAGAAAGTGAATTTTAATAATGGGTGTTTAAAATGTTTCTAATATACTTGACAGTATATCTGGGGCAAGCATTTTCTATCCCTAAAAACAAGTACATTTGGATTGGCTCTGAGGAGGTAACCATGCTAAAAAAAGTTAGTGTTGCATATATAACACAGGGGAGGGTTAAATGCAAAAGACATGCAAGATTACTACAAACTCACACAGCAGAGATGAGACTGCATTACCTGCTACATTAGGAGGACTTGGAATGACATGATGTTGTCACAAGCAGTGTTTTCCAGACAAAACAGGAAACTTATTTATTGGATGTTATGGGAAGAAGACAGTAATAATAATACACACTTGCAAAATTATGCAAAACCTAGATAAGAAGGTTCTGAAAAAGAGAAAGAAATAAAGGAATAAAAATATTACTTACTGGTTTTAGAATAAACAGAGTAAAAGAACATACCATAACGAGTGGGAAAAAAAATCAAAATAAAAGCTAAAACGGTAAGGAAATATTGAATCACTGGATCCAGCCAAACTTTAGAACCAAGGGCAAATGCTGGAAATGAGAAAGGACTAATAAATAAAATAAATAGCCATCACCACCAAGAGCCTTCACTATTCACAAAAGCAGTCTCATTCCCACATTCACCACTGACTGGAGTCCCTACATCAACCAGTAAGCTGGATACCAATAAAGTGCAAGCCAGAACCCATCTACCAAGGCAAACCCTCTTCCACTGGAATGGAGTATACCCTCTTCCACTGGAATGGAGTATACATGTACAAAAATGCACAGCTCCAGCCAAACGAAGGGCAGAACATCCCATTCCCACCAGCAGAACACTTCATATACATCAATGGCTGGGTTCCTTCATGCAAATGAAATACAGTCCACCTTCAAAATGCCAGTAGGAACCCACCCTCCCACATCCTTCTCTCACTGCAATCAGCACAGCTCATCTTCACAAAGTTGAACTCTGATTTCCTATCAGATCTTAAAAACCCTTAAGACATTAAACAGATCAATACTTACCCTTTCAGAGGCTTTAAAAAAAGGATTTTAGAGCATATAGACAGAGCAAAAAGAGATGGCATACCCTCAAGATGCAAAGGGAGAGACACTGTCTGCTCTACGGTTATTATACAAATTTATTCTAGGTGGTGACAATCTAGGACTGGAAGAGAGAAATAATGTGGTTAACAGGATTCAGTGCTAAAAGAGAAACCAAAGATTTAACAGACCAAAGATTAACACAACTGCTGTACAATTCCTAACATCTAGAATTCTTTATGAAATGAACATTCAAGATACTGAATAGAAGAGTCTGCCAATTTCTTGAAAATTAATAAAGTCTTCCCCTTTTCTCTTAGAAGTCATGAGAATAATGTGGACTCTAAACACCCCCTCTGGACTCTGCTACAGAAAACAAGCTTTAGTAAAATTATGCCTTCTAATTGGAACTACCTCCCCAAAGAACTCATGCAAACTGCAGAACACAACTAAACTCACAATTCTGCCAACAGAAGGGAAGCCTAGAGGGTCTGAAGGCCATCCACCAGTTTGCCTCATTATTTCAAAGACCCTCCCATTCTTGGGGGAGTCATCAAAGAAGAATATGGTAGGAGACTTCTGAGGGGAGTCCAAGTGCATCCCCTTGTACTTGCGCTTCCTATTGGCTCTCAGAGGGAACAGATTTAAGGATGACAAAGAAACGTGCTACTCTATATACCAGTGACTGAGCCTGCAAAGAGCTCCTGACACCCCTGGCTCTCGGACTAAAAAGGTGAACAGCTAAAGGGATTAGACAAAGATATGTCCCCTGTTGAATCAGAGGTCATAAAACAGGTCCCCAAAGGTGATAAAAGTCGAACAGCCTTTGTTGGGAACGAGGTCAATAATGATGTCATACTCAAAGCTGAGGGGACAATTCTTTGCTCCCCAAAGCAGAACCCAGGACAAGACTTACACTAAAAACTCCCATTATTGAGCTCAACCTCAACACTGAGAGCCTTCACCTTAAAGGCTTAACAGCACCAAAACCAACCCCAACAGCCAGCCCAGGGTCTCAGGCCCAAGGGAACTCTATGCGAACAGCATACAACAAAATCAGCGAGAAAAGAACTGAACCCAAAGGCTGTGGTTCTGACAAAGCCCACATCTGACACCTATACATCTTTCGATGTCAACTGGAATCTTTATCTTAGTGGAGCACTGTGAGGAGATCAAGAATGTTCTGGCAAAGAAAAGAAAAACTCTTTTCACATGGGTACCAGAGGAAGTAGAAGACAATTTTTGATGGACCTTAACAAAGGCCTACAATAAAAACTTTTCATAATCAATCTTGAGAGTAAGAACAGAACAGGAGACTTTGTGAAGGATCTGGCAGAAGACTTTTTAAAAGCAAAAACATTCTATGTAATTTAATCTATGAAAGAAAAATACACAGTCAGTTCTGACAGGTTTAGCTGGAGATTTCTTAGAAAAAACCTTCACAGGAATTTCAGACATCCATCCATGGTCAACCCCTTTTTCTCCATTTTGCACATGGGGTTGGAGTGTCACTTCAACAATGACAATCACCTCGGGCAAAGGTTTACACCGCCAGGTGGCTAGCCCTGCCACCATAGTTCATTCATACGGCTCACTTGCACAAACTCACTTACGGCCAATTTAGAGTGTCCAAACCGCCTACTGCACGTCTTTGGATGTGGGAGGAAACTGGAGCACCCGGAGGAAACCCACATGACGGCGGGGAGGACATGCAGACTCTGTACAGAAGGCACCCCAGCTGAGAATCGAACCACAGAACCTCTTGCTGTGAGGCGAGAACGCTAACACCTGCACCACTACGAGCAGAAGTTGAATTATTTTTCTTGGCTTTTTGACACTAGGTCCTGGAAATGAAATTTCTCACTGTGTCAGGCTTACCGGCTCTATCAGCATTATGCTCCCCCCCCCCTTTCTCTTTAGGGCTTCTTAAGTCTCAATTATTAAAAATAAAACAAAAGCAGGAAAGACTGTACACATCTGTAATAGGAAATAGCTAAAAAGTGTGCCGCAAACAGCCAAAAGAATAAATGCCAACATCTACAAAGGGCGTTCAGGAATCGCAAAAATGTAAAAAAACAGACAAATATGACGAACAGTCTGACTTGAATATCTGACAGATTAAAAAACAAGCAACAGTAGTTTATTATGGAGTTTATTTTATTGATGTATTATTTTTGCACAACGTTAAACTTATTGAAGGGTGTAGTTTGGGGCTGTTCTTATGTTATTAGTGTAAGAAAAATGGCTTAAAAGGGAAACTAATTTGCAGGTAATGATAGGTGTAACAGAAGTGCTAGTAGCTTGGGAAAGTTTCAGATACTAAGCCAACTGCTTTAGTCTTGCTGTTGATGAGGATGACCTCACATCAGGTTTACAGGTCAAAGGAAAGGTGCATTTTTCTGAAACCGTTATCTGAATTTTGCAACACTATTTGTTGTACATTTTTTGAATTGCTGCTGCAACTCTATTAACATCGATTTCAATTTTTTAGTAATGGAGTAGGATAAACTTTCTGTGTAGGTGTTCTTTTCGTGGCCAAACAGCTGTTGGCAAAGGGAAATTAAAAAGGGGAAATGGTGGGGAAAAAACTGTTTTACAACTCTGCATAGTATATACCAGACCAAACTACATTTTCCACTGAATAATGCATTTTTCTACCATTTTGTTTCATTTCAGAATGGTGCAGTGTACTGTCATTCAAAGCCGAGGCATACATCAAAAGTGCTACACCGAAATCCAAAATCCAAGAAAGGCTGCAAAACTAAGCTAATTACAATCACAGTTTGTATTTTAAAGGCAAAGACATCCACTTCTCTCTACAAAAAGTTTTGGTGCACTAGGAATGTCATTTTTCAGGCTCCCCCCTCATATCAATGAAAACACTAGCTACAGAAAAAAATATCTTTATCAACTGGACTTTTTTGGTAACTGCTACCACTAGTAAGCAGTCGCATACAAATTTAATTATGAACAATTTTTAAAACAAATATCTGCTGCAAAAAAAAAATATATATATATATATATATATATATATATATATATATATATATATATATATATATATATATATACACATACATACATACATACATACATACACACACACACACACACACACACATCTATATAAACATATGGCACAGACATTTTAGCTCTGTGCAAGTTGCTTTTGCAAACAAAACATCTAAAAGGAATGCATAGAAAGAAGCAGGAGCACATCATGTTAATGACATGCAATGGTCACATCTAGATCCCATAAACAACACAGGTACAGCAGATGCTTTTCCCAATGAGCTCACTGCCCCATGGATGCATAACCTCTCCCTGATTCTGTAGCACATAAGAAATTTAAGGTCAAGATATTCGTTGACATTGTGCAAATGTAACCCATGAAGAATTATACGTTTACGCTCTTAACAACTTTCTTTGACCACAGACAGCCTAACCTCAAAAGAACTATGAGATTGTGTGAAGGCTCAGAATATGGGATATGTTAGTCCACAGATAAGACCTGACCAATAAGATTAAACTGCTTATATTGTGACACCACACAACTCCAGACAGAAATAAGACAAACCTCATGGAAGAAAATTATTTATGTCACAGTTTGTCCAAAGGACTTGAAAATTAAATGAACAAGTGTGTGGAGTGGCTCTTAAAAGGGCTCCTTCCCCCCACCACTACATAGGTAACCATAAACAAACTAGCAACAAATAATTCAAAAAGCATAAACACAAGAAAAGGCTTAACTATTTACAAAAATGAAAGCTGTGTGCTTGCCATAACAACTGATCTGGAAGATCTGGGCCATCCTTGTTTACAATAAAGGGCTAAGACCCCACACAGTAGTACAATTTGGCAGATAAAATTTTTTCTAGGATGCCAAGAATCCTCCCTATCCTGTAACATACTACAGTGTCAAACCTTTCCAGATCCAAGGATAGCCACATGAAGACAAGTACTGAAAAGACATACAAAGCATTCTTCATTGAGAAAGGGTGAGGTGGATCAGGTGAGCAGGTATGCAAACATGTATGGACCTGCTCTTCCAGATCTATTGCTATGGTAAGTACGTTCTTAATCTATTTACAGAAGAGACATCCTCAGTAACAATTAGGACAGATATCTCACCTAGTCCTACTGTGCAGGCTTCGTGAAGACAATTTACCATTGAGAATGGTAGCTTCCACGTAAAGTGAATCCATTCTGAGCTCCTCTATTCCTGCAGCTGAAAAATTACTTAATCTATACCTTTGAATTCAGACTTCATTAACCTTCTGTTTCAAGTCCATCTGCCTGCTTTTTTCCAGCTTCCATGACAGCCTCGATCCAAATTCCTTGGCAGTGTTAAAGATGAGCAAGACTTTTCTTAAAGGTATTATCTCACTGGAATTCTCCAGTACAAGATCCATTACCTCTTTAGGACTTAATGTGTTAGAGAAAATGTGTTAAGAGAAATTGACAGTGACGCCCTTTAGACTTGGAGTTTTGGCGAATGAAAGAGATTTTTTTTCTTGGAAAACTCTTTTCTTATGACAACTTATATAAGCTAAAGGATGTTGGAATTAATAATCATTTCCTGTACAGTCCTTTGTTTTTTTCATGAAAAAAACTTCTATGCACTAATCCCTCCTGTATGTATAAAGTAGCCTAAATTGCATTTTCAGTCTATGCACTAATCCTTCCTGTATGTATAAAGTAGCCTAAGTTGAATTTTCAGTCTAAACTTACTCATCTTTTTCCTTTTCTCATTGATATAAGAGACTGCCTGCTGCACTACATAGACATACGTTGTTACCAAAGATCTTATGTTGCCCAACAAAAGCTATGCACAGCCTTTTTCAAGCAAAATATTGAGATAACTTCAAAAATCAGTTACTTGTTATGTAAAACACAACAGACTTTTCCATCCATTTCAAGGCAAATTATATGAGAGCTTTACCTCATTCGCCTTTGTTCAAGAATATAACTCGAGGATAACTTGTACAGCAGCTAATTGGTCTTTTCTCAATACCACAGCAGGTACAACAAAACTGATATAAAACCAGGGCTGCAAAAACTTGTTTAACTCTTGAGCCTTAGAAGATAGAAACAAGGAATACGTGCATATGCTCTAAAA
This sequence comes from Protopterus annectens, assembly GCF_019279795.1. NCBI lineage: Eukaryota > Metazoa > Chordata > Ceratodontiformes > Protopteridae > Protopterus > Protopterus annectens. The sequence goes on along the minus strand of NC_056746.1, from coordinate 921,889,044 downwards.
TTTGTAATGATAAAGTAACAGGTGATTTTACAAACGTCTGCCTAAAGATGAAAACGAAATTCTGGGTCAAATGGGCAGCCTCTGTTTTACCCTAATAAGAGAAGAGCCTAACAGCTCACAAAGCTTTGAAGTGAACTTCAAGGATGGCCTCAGCATCAAAGAACCTAGACAGGTAAGCTCAGATTGTGCCAAATGAGTTTATTTTTTCCACCCACTGAGGTGCAACAATCTCACTTGGTCCTGTTCGTGTTTGATTGTAGACGTAAACTGTTTACAAACTGGATGTTATGATCCCCTTCCAAAATCAGTCCTAGGTAGGAACGTTCTTCCCACAGGAACAGTTATGAACACAGTAGTCTCTTTCAACAACAGTGCGACTACCCAACAAACAATACTTAAGGGAAGAGAGAGAGAATCCTTAAAAATAAGGATAAATACATTTAAATATGCAAAGGGAACAGCAAAGCAGTTAAGGCATACCTAGAAAGGAGAGAAAAAGTGTGTTCTGACATGAAAAAAAAAATCTCAAAAATAAGCGCAAAGAAAAGGCTAAAGGCAAGGGAAACCACTAAATTCTAAACAATTACAATGAAATTACTTATAATTATTATAATTTTTTTTCCAAATACTAAGAGTAGTCTGGGGCATTTCACTTCCATATGAAATGAAGTGCCTTTTGGCACAGAAATATGGCTGGCAATCTGGGAGAGTTTTATGTGATTAGCAGTACAAAAGCCTACTGACTTAGTGCCGAGTGTTAGACTAATCCCCTCTTACCAGATACCCATTCACACTAACAAAATTAAAAACACTAAGGAGCACTAAGATTACAGAAAAAAAGGTATTTAACTAATGGAGACTACTACAGAAAAAAGTTCAACAATAGGAACTCCAGCAACAAGTCTGAGCGGTACTAACGTGAGTGCTTAAAACATCTGGTATAAAATTAATGAGTACACAATACACAACATTAATTTCTATTTTTTACAAAACTTGTTCATGTATTTCCCCTTTTACTGTATTTATAATGATGTACTTAATGTAACTGCCTTATGTTAATAGTGTACTGTTTGTAATTTACACATGGGTGCTGTCTGAAAGAATCCTTAGACCAGTTAATTTAACAAGTTAAAAAATACCTTTCACATTTGCTGTTAGCAACATCACTGTAAATTACTACATCTGACATAATGCTGTGTGTTTATGTACAGGGAGAAAAGGACTGTTTTACAAACCTCTAGTAGAATGAATTTAAAAACTGTTTAAATTGCTAATAAAAAAAGAATACCAAAAGGAGCAGGCAGCATACACTACATACCACAGCTAGAAACCAACAACTAAAACTTCATTTTATAAAACAAATGGCATTAAATTAACTGCAGATCTACAATTAATGGCAAGCTGTAATGATACCTTCACTCTCCTGTTCTATCCATAAACTAAGCTACTGCACTGAGCTAATGTAATGAGATTACTATAGCAAAACAACAGGAACTGGAACATCTGACATCAACATTTGAGGAGAAGCAAACCCCCTTCCCAAATGCTATATGCTCAACATCACAAACCAAAAAGTCAACGGATAATTTTTTCATCCAGACTCAAGATGAAACACTACACTTTCCTCCTGCACAAATTTACACATATGAAAAAAAAAAGCTACCTAGTCTTCTCATAAACAAATGGTTTGAAACTATGAGCAAATCTGCCCATGTATGCACCCTAGCCAAAACAGTAGTGCCAACAATTCAAAGAATGTGCAAACTTTACTGATCAGAATGACTAAATGAATCCATTTCCTGTTTTCATCTCAAAAAAGATTACAGATTTTTTTGTTTGGGGGGGGGGGGGCAACGGGAAACAAGTATTTTTTATTAACTCACTGCTTCCTTATGTTTGACCATTCCCTTCAATCCAGATGTAAGGAACTTCAGCAAACTGCACCGCCATTCATATGATAACTCTGTGGTATGACAAAATGTACACACGAGTGATAACAACGTCTATGACCACAGCCTAAACAGGGCTTCTAAGTGTGGCTGGGGTCTACTACATGAAAATAAAATAAAAACAATTAAATGTTCTTTTGGTTTTAGTAATTGTATTAGACACTTAGATCACAAAGAAGAGATGGACCAAATACGTTTACTGGGCCAACATAGATATGTCAGTGGAGATGTATTTACTGTAAACTGTTAACAGCTTCAACATATAGAATCACATCACCTATGAACAATACATCACTGCAGGACCCCTCCAGCATCATAACGGGGTGTATTCTCAGATGAAACAAAAGTATCAAAACATCTCCATTTATCCCAATTGCAAACACCAGTATCATAGGGTCTACACTACTAACCACAGCAATAAGAATTCTGGAATGCATATATGGTAGACAGAGAGGGAGAGAGATTGTGGGAAGAGACACACAAATACACACTTTCAGAGAGGTAGGAAAAAGGAGCCATGAAAACATTTCCAGAAAGTGTTTGTTACCTCTGAGAATAGACACTTCACAAATCTGCTGTCACCTGTCTGTCTGACCACACAAAAGCAAGGAACAACATGCTGTAGTATCACAGCAGATGAAAAATACCGGTATGTGTGCCTACCTTCCACCAGCTTACCTATTTGTGAATCAAGTAGTGAAACAGCACCCCCCACCCAAGACTGAACCTCTGCAGTCCATAAATAAAAGAACGTTCAGACAGTGGAAGAAAAAAAATTCTTAAAATGTAAATATTTGTCATTACTGCATGCAATAAAGATCGCATCATACACAGCTTTGGTGTATCAATGAATAAAGTAGTTATATAAAGAAACAAGTCAACCAGATTTTTCAGAGCCTGCATTTCAAACTTCAATTTATTAGTTTAAACACCAGAATAGGACTACAACTCTGAAGGCTCCCCAAACTCCCTATAGATTATTTCTGCAAGCCTACTGCTCCTGACAATAGAGTCCCATGTCACAAGAGCACTTCAGCCCAAGATAAACTGCAAAACATGAAAAAAATATTCAAAAGGCAAAAAAATGCTGCTGAAGAGGAGTGCTCATAAAGAGCTAATAAAAACTTGTGTAAACAAAATTAGTTAAGTCTCATATACACTGAAATATTTGCAGTGTGAAATTATGCATTACTGTAAGCCTTGGATTTGAACTACGCTTGAACAGAATACTCAGAAACATTAATCAAAATAAAAACGTCCCTTGAATTGCAGCCACATTTACTCAAGACTGATCATCTCCAAACTCTCACTTGTTATGCACATAAGTAAAGAATTTCTGATACTTTGCAGCAAAAATGTTTGCTGAATATAATCCTGAATTGGCCTGAGCTGCAGCCCATACAAACAAAAATATTAAGTGCTAAAAATAATAGCTGGTGCTCACATGTGCAACTTCTTAATACTATTTTCCATATGCAGCACTATGCAATGGACATACAAATCAGATGTTACCAAAAAGACATGTTAACTGATAAACACTACTTTTGGTGACTTGTTTATTTGCCCTTTAAATTGTATCCGCTTGAATGTGTATTCATTTGTTCAGAATCTACCCAGTCACTTGATGGTATTGACATTTTTTTTTGTGAGCAAGAGTTCATCTTTGACAGACTTAACAGTCAAAGTGTACTTGCTTTTCAAATCTGTAGCTGTGTTATAAAAGTGTGTAAAAAATGACTACACAGCACACCTGGGCAAAGACATTAAGAGCATTCTGCTTTAAGTTACTAGTTCATCAGCTTGCACACCTTGCTACTAGACAGACTTGCCCAAGTTTTCAGATGTTTCTTAGGTTACACTATACAAGACTGAGAATGTACTTGCAGTACTTTCTACGCTGCTGCAGCTATTTATATTGCGTGGTAATGTGGTACTATACGTGACATTAAATGGAGGAAAAGTGCATAGCATGATGCAAAAGGCACAGTTAGAACAGATGCTAGCGGCATTACTGCTACTGTTCAGAAACATACTTCACTGTTGCTCAGAAGTTTAATAACAAAAAATGAAGACAATAAGATGAACATGAACAGGCTTAATGTTTTTAACTTCCTAGGAGTCAGATTCATAGCAAGAATTATTTAATAAATGTTAGGAAAATCCTGTGCTTGGATGATGTTGGATTCCACTTTGAGTGTGTCCTAAATCTGTAAATGCCCTCCTATACTTTTGCTAGTTTTCTTTCTGGTTTCAGCACAATGGCAATAGTTAACACCCATACTTTCTACTTATAACACATGCCTTAAAGAGTGATGCTGAAAGTCGTGCCACTATTTTTCATTTATAGTAAAACTATTTGCCTATTAAACACTCTTTACGTTAATAAATGAAGTTCTTTTAAATTATCTTCAAATCCACAAATCAAGACTGAGTCATTATTCATTTGTATAGAACAATGACAAAAATAAGATTTTTCCTAAAAACAAGACACTGAACATAGCAGAGCAAACAGATGCAAGTGCAGGCTAAGGTCCAAATCATAAAAAAAAATATATACATCAGTCACCTAACAGTTAAGTGCCGGTTTCTCAAAGATTGATGTACAGTTAACTACATCCCTGTTTCAACTCTAAAATGTCCGACAGCTTTCTAAATACAAGTGACACATGGCACATATGCCTAACACGACAAAGTGCTGCCTAACAACAGAACAAACGTTGAAGAAACATTAAAATATGTATTTCCACATATTTGTTGGGCACATCAGTCTTACTACTAATCAAAGAATATTCAACAAAACAATAGTTCACACGTACAAGTGCTATCATCATTAAGCTGAAAACTTTGAGCAATCTTTTAATAAATCTGTTAACATGTTACAGGAAAGCATTGTTCACGGAATGTCTCTCATCTGTGACAACAGAAAACATATTCCAGTAATACTGAACTTGAAAAAAGTTTTATTTACATATTTTTTACACTGCAGTTGCCATAGCATGGAGAGCTACATCAGGTGCTGTAAAACGCCTATCATTCATCACATAATGCTGTTTTGCTAGTTTTAAGCCAATTAAAACTATGGATTTGTGTGACACACTTATTACAGCATGCCATACAATAAAGATCTCATTACATAAAGAAACAAGTTAACAAAATGTCATGAAACAGCACTACAGTCAAATGCACACCAAATGCACTGGATTTGGTTATACATCTTGGGGGGCTGCCCCCAGTACCTCCCAGATGCATTACAACAGTGGGTAATTGTATAACATTACTGTTACTCTGTAGGTATTCCATAGGATCAATAAAATCAGCATACTCCATTAGAAGCTGCTGGAAGTCAAACTGACTTTTACATAAGCTGTGACGCTGTAATTGATGTTTTTTTTTTCTTTATCAAAGTTCATTATCTTTTTATTTCTTGCCTCACGTACACTTTTTCGCTTGCATGTCACTCAGCAGTATGTCTGTGCGTGCTGTTTAGAGGTGACATTGCACCTCAGGGAGGTACTACAGTTCAATATAACTGCTTTAGTCATCTGCAGTAACTGCAAAACTATACATGACACATTGACATTTTAGGTTATACTGCAGCACAACATTGTGTGGAAGCATTTATTCATAGGCTCGTTTACATGCAAAATCCTGCAAGCATTTCTACATTAGAACAATGGCTTGCAAATAAGAATCTGTAAATTTAGTTTGAAATGCAATAATTATCACTTGTCTTATGTCAAAAGATAAATACTTTTACTTATCACAACTAATTTCGGGAAAACATGTAACCTTGTTTTGAACAGCTATGGTGGTCACTCTTTTAGTATCAACAGATAAATACATATTTTTAAATTATGTGTCACAAGCGATCACTTAACGTTTCTTTCACTTAAGCACTCAACTGTGACAAGACAACCACCACCAGTCATACCAAAGTAACTGTAACAATATACTAGTTCTCTCACAAGACATGAAAGCGTTAGTAGCTGAAGCAAGTGTTCATACCACGATGCTTTCAAAACAAAAATTAAAACGTGCTACAATGCAATTCCTATTCTAAACACAGATGTTTTAGAAAAACAAATTATACTTTTAAATCTTTTTTTAATCTCGGTCTTATCATAGCATGTACAACAGCAGCGTGAACTACTAGAAGGCAATGCAAGTATACCCTACGTTTACCCGCGGCATCCGGGCAAACAAAAATTTCTTGCCAAGTGTCACTCACAACAGAGAAAGTAGACAATATGCAATCATCGAAGCTGAGCAGTTGCAAGCAAACAAAAGCAGCAAAAATGCAATGAATGAAACAAATCTGCATCCAAGTTATGAAGAATCAAACAAAACACATTTGATATACGCTTTCTTAAAATAAGTAAATAAATTATCTGTACAGCTCACAGACTATAAACAATTTATTGTAATGACAATCGTACAAATATTTACTTACACTACATGAAAAGGAAATTAAACAAAATCAGTAATTATTTTATGCAAGCGAACGACCTCGGGTGCACTACTTTATTTTTGCAAATACCATACTTCTCGATAAAAATGTGACACGTACAAGCAAACATCGGGACACGATTAATAATGGTCAATTAAGAGAAGCATTCTGTCATAACTGCTACTTAAACGTTGACAGATCACACTCTTAACATTAAAAAATAAGACAGGCAGTATAGTGACTTCTAATAATAAAATAGCACTACGCTACATTGCTATTACAAAGGATAAAAACAGTCCCCAAAATGCATTAAACCGCTTGTAAAGTATACTGCAAAAAGTGACAGCAACGTCATTACAAGTCAAAACGGAAAAATAAGTTATTTCTAGACTACGGAAAAGTAAACGACGGCTTGACGTGAGAAATTCATTTACAGTAGGCTGCTGTGACAAGTCAAACAAATTCCTGGAAAGAAAAAAGTGTGAAGACACCCTCGAAGCCACAAGCAACCTACTATAGGCTGTTTATCAAACACTGCATGTCCCCAGAGCACAACATCGCCTTCCTGAGCTTCTCCTTTCTACTGTGCTAGAAACCCAGGTTTGACATTTGCTTTTACACCTGGAGCATTTGTACCTACAAGTACACAACTGAACGCATTTTCAAATGCAGTCCTTCCGGAGATGAAGGACATCAGATGACAGCCCTGCATCATCAGTATGCAGTAATTCATTAAAATTGTTTCTTTCTGTCAGCAGCAATAACAAGCATCGATCTATTACATCAGCTTCCAGGAAGCCCCATTCAATCTCCAAATAAGTTCAACAGAAACCAAGTGCTTAACTGTCGACAAAATACTCTGCTTAACCCTACTTTTTTGCCCACAGGTATCGCAGCCAATTCTAGTCGAGATTCGGATCGGGCCTGTACTTCCTTTCTCTCTGCCTCCCAACTGCCGTTGCATACACACATATATACAGCCTGCCTTTTAAGAAACCTGACCGCTCGCGCTCTCCGTGGCTCTGCTTGCCTGCCAGCCCGCTCCCAGGCTCCTTTCTATGGGGTGGGGGTTACCTGGTAAATGGAGGACCAGTTGCCACATCTGTCGATCTCGTGAAACTCCTTTTCTATCTCCATGAGTGCGTAAGAAGGAGAGATAGGAGAGTCTTACAGCCTGAGATAGGTCCCGCCGTTAGCACCAACTCGCCGTTCTCTCCTCCTTCTTGGCCTCAATCTATCGGTCCTATCCCCTACAGTTTTCACACCGCTGGCCTCATCATGTCAGCCTTCCAAAGCGGATACACGCACTGAGACTCGCCCACATGCCGGTAACCAACCACAATGAAAGAGCCACCAACTAAGCTGCTTAGGTTCCTGGGAAGTGTAGTTCTCGAGTCCGTTACTGTAGTTACCACGTACTTCTGTGATTACTGTAAACACGTGCCTTTGACAAGTGTAAGCTTGATGTGAATGCGTTGCTAAGAGTGCAGTTATGCATACGCTTGGTTTTCGCTTTATTACAGTAGTGAAGATGTGTAAGAAGTATGGTATGTACATTTTACCGTACTGTTATATCCCATGACTAGAGACTGAAAATAAGTTGGTGAGAATAGTAATACTGAATAACCGTACCGTGACTTTAATCCTGCATGGCTCCTACGTTGAGTATGTGGTTGTTAACTCACTTCTGGCACTGGTTATTTGTAGCCCTCAAATAGACGCTCTGCGATTATGGTGTGTGAAGCGTTAGTATGTGGAGTTGTCTAACTTGACTCTTCTCTAAATTTTCTACGAGCCCGGGGAGTTATATTACGAAACTGTGAACCCCGACAACACCCAGGGTAGATATGGTAAGAACTTGTAGGATACAGAGGATTCATTCTCAAAGACGAGGTACAAATTGTTCGACGAAGCACTTATATTTAACAAGAAGCAAACTGACAACAGTAAGTAATACTGCCATTTGTTCTCAGAGCAGATATTCGGAGTCCAGAATCAATTCACTGTAGCGAGAAAGTTATATGATGTTGTTAATCTTCGTTTATTCCCTACGTATGGGATCCGGTTCCGACCCGGCCTTTTTCCGAGCTTGCGGTAGCCACAAACCTCTCGAGTTAAGATTTTTACCAATCATGCCCATCTCCCTGTTACCTCAGATTTAATTTGCGTCGTTGCTGTTCAGCCGTGTCCAGTTATTCCTCTCCAGCTAAGTGTATTTTTTAGATCATTTTTCAGTATTTTCTTAAAGATTTGTTCATTTTTTGATTTTATTAAGTAGTTCTTTTCTTATGGGTGGCCTAATGGTTAAGGTGTTTGCCTTACAAACACAAGATTCAGGGTTTGAATCTCACAAGGGATAATTGGCTAGGCTTAAAATGTTTCACAAGGGCAGTTAGCTTAGTACTAATCTATCTATCTATTCTCTATCTTTTGTACCTTTTTGGTATCTCAACCACCAATGTTGGTAGTCTTTTCTTACTACTGGTGTATATGTGGCTAAAGTATTTATTTTTAATTTTATTTTTTGTGTAGATACAATGTCTGAGAAGAAAAGCACTACAGGTTTTAAGAGGTGTTCTGAGTGTGGACACAAACTGCCTCACTCTGACACACATGACTTGTGTGTTTACTGTTTGGGTGTGCCTCATTTCACACTGACGCCAGCCTGTCAGATTTGTAAAGGGTTTTCTGCCAGGACCTTGACTGAACGTAAAAATAAACTAGTACTAAAGGGTCTCCTTAAGACCACTTATTGCGAGGCTATTTCTGGGTCACAGGATTTTTCTCCTACTTCCAATCAACTTAAAAGGTCTAAGTCCCTTCCATCGTCTCTCTCTGGAGACCCTAAGGAAGTGAGACATAAAAAGGTTAAATTGTCAGAGTCGTCGGTGCCTGTTGTTTTAGCTCCATCTCACTTGACTCTGTCCGATTATGTCTGCTGGTCCTTCTACACAGTTGCTTTCGGTGCAGACATCATCCTTCTTGGTACCGACTAGTTCGGTGCAGACTTCCTTGGCATTGATGGCTATATCGGCGCAGTCATCTTTGGCACCGACAGAAGTCTTGGCACAGATGCCTTTGGCGCCTACAGTTTTCTCAGCGCAGACACCTTTGGCACCTACAGTTTTCTCAGCGCAGACGCCTTTGGCGCCTACAGTTTTCTGGGCGCAGACGCCTTTGGCGCCTACAATTTTCTGGGCGCAGACACCTTTGGCACCTACAGTTTTCTCGGCGCAGACGCCTTTGGCGCCTATAGTTTTCTCGGCGCAGACGCCTTTGGCGCTTACAGTTTTCTCGGTGCAGACGCCTTTGGCGCCTACAGTTTTCTCGGCGCAGACGCCTTTGGCGCTACAGTTTTCTCGGCGCAGACGCCTTTGGTGCTACAGTTTTCTCGGCGCAGACGCCTTTGGCGCCTACAGTTTTCTTGGCGCAGACACCTTTGGTGCCGACAGTTCTTGGCGCAGACGCCTTTGGCACTGACAGTTTTCTTGGCGCAGACACCCTCGGTGCAGTTTTCTCGGCACAGACCCCCTCGGTACTGACAGTTACTTCGCTTCAGGCTTTTTCAGCACCAATGGTTTCAGTGCATGCAACTCACTTTTTGACATCCCTTGTCAGTGGTCGTGCTAGCCCTTTTTTGGACAGGCCTGAATAACCTTCAGGGTTTTCAATGTGGTCTATCAGAAGCCTTTCTGAACATGATGTGGTACGTCTTTTAGACCAGCTGCTTTTGCTAGAGGAATACCTGTCCCTCCAAAAGCGCCTCTCCCTTCTGGAGTTGATCACCTTTCTCCACAGACTCCTACCTATTCTCCTTTGACCTCTGTGGAGATGCCAAAGCATCCCTCCTCGGGTGGACTGACCCTACAGCCCTTGGGAAGGACATTGGCCGTTGCTCCTCTGCCACCTCTGTTGAGGACTACTACTTTCTCTGAGCCTCAGCTGTCTCAAATCACAACCCCCACACATCAGGCACAAGGTTCTCAGGCCTTTCCTCCCCCGGGGAAACTCCGTCTTTACAGTCTTCCCCAGAGTCTCCCACTGAGGAAGCTCACCGCAAGACTACGTGTAAAAGGAAACACATGGACTCCACGGAGGAGTCATTAACCGAAGAGACAGACAACGATGACAGGGACGGGTCCCCACGTTCACCTTCTGATGAGGTTTCCTTTGGTGACATCCTTGAAATTTTAAAACAGAGAGATGCATGGAAATTCTCTGACCCTTCTTCAGAGGAGTCTGTGTTCCTGCAGGCTTTGTGCACCCGACCCCCCCGACCTCCTGGGTTATCCCACCTGCCGATGAGCTCGTCAAGTTCATCGCTCAGTGTGCGTGGAAGGCACTGGACTCTGTGGAAGCCATTCCTCGTAGGCCGGACAAAATCCTTTCTCCCCCAGAAGAGTGCCCCCATTGGTTAAAAGGTCTCCCTGTAGATGCCGTGGTAGTGGCAGCCACTACAAAAAACAAACTGGCAGAGGAGAGCCAGACTGTCCACCCGTCAAATAGGGAATCCCGAGCGGTGGATAGATTAGGGAAACGAGTCTTTGTGTCATCGACCTTTGCTGTCAGGGCTTTGAACTATCTGGCACATATCACAAGGCTACAGAGAGACTTGGTGTCCAAACTCTGAGACCCTGGCAAGAGCAGTTTCTGATGAGGTCTGTGACAAAGTGACCTATCAGTTAGCGACCCTAGAATCTATTTCCAATTCCTCAATGCGTTTGATATCCCATGCTACTGAGGCAGTGGCAAGAGCTGCGGGTTCAGGCATAGTCATGAGACGCCATGCCTGGAAGCGCATTTGTGATTTTGCCCCTTCAAGGCTTCCTTCCTTAATGCCCCTATTGAGACCACTGCTTTGTTTGCATCCAAGGTAAAAAATACATTGACAAGATGTGAACAAGACGGTAAGGTCCTATCTGCTGTGGGTGTCCGTTTATCTTCTCCTCAGTGGTTCTATTCTAGGAATCAAAAGAGTGGGAAAATGTGGCACAAAAAGTCCCAGGGTCCTTTCCACGACACTCGGGCAGAGTTTTCCCCCCAAGGCAGAGGGGGGAACTCTAACGGAAGATGCCCCTTTCAGGGCAGGGGAGGTTCACGAAACTGGTGCTCCACAGGATCCTTCTGTGGGCAGCCCTGTCAGTACTCCTAGGGAGCAGCCCGATTGCTTTCCTCTGGAAGCTGTCGGGGGTCATTTTTCCTTGTACCCTTCCGTCTGGTAAGCCATAACCACAGATGCTTGGGTACAAAGGATCCTCATCAGAGGATACCATATTCCATTATTATCCACTTCCACCTTACCCAAAAGTTTACCCGACATACCACCCAGTCAAAGGGCTATAGAGCTATAGAGATTTCAAAGCTGCTTTAAAAAAGAGTCATCCAAACGGTCCCTCCAGACCAGACAGGATCCGGCTTCTACTCAAGATTCTTTTTGGTGCCAAAAAAGACTGGGGACTGGAGACTAATTCTGGATCTCAGCTCCCTAAACAAATTCGTAAAGACAGAAAAATTCCGGATGGTCACAGTTCAGTCTATTCTTCCACTTTTGGAAAAAGACGATTCGATGTGCTCCATAGATCTTCAAGACGCGTACTTCCACATAAAGGTGGAAAGGCACACAAGAAGATTTCTTTGCTTCCAGGCAGGAGCCAGTCATTACCAATTCTGAGCACTGCCCTTTGGACTCTCTACAGCCCCCAGAGTGTTCTCAAAGTGCATGGCAGTAGTCACAGCTCATCTGCGGCTTCAAGGGTTCCAGGTGTTTCCTTACCTAGACGACTGGCTCATTACTGCCCCAACAAGACATCTACTGGATCAGGCTTTGACTTACACTCTTGGTACTGCTCAGCAGCTCAGAATAACGGTAAACTGAAAGAAGTCACACCTTACTCCAAGTCAGTCATTAGAGTACATTGGAGTGATTCTGGACACAATGACTTGTACAGCCTCCCTACCAGATAACAGAATTCAGAAGATCAAGCAACAGGTTCAGCAATACTGTCAAAATCTAGCCTCAGCTCGATCCGTTCTTCAACTGCTGGGATCGATGGCAGCCTCCATCACCATAGTTCCCCTAGCAAGGCTAGACATGCGGCTTCTTCAGTGGCTGCTTCTTATTCAGTGGTACCCATCCCAGCATCCCTTATCTTTTCCGATTTGAATAACCAACATTTGCAAACAGGATTTGCTCTGGTGGATGTCAAACAACCCTCACCAGTGACCATGGATGCCTCCCTGATGGGGTGGGGGAGACTGTTTCAGGGAAGGACAGTCCAAGGCACTTGGTCACAGATGGAGGCCCTTCTGCATATCAGTGTCCTAGAACTGAGGGCGGTGCTACTAGCGTTACAAGCATTCCAGTCGTTCCTTCCATCAGGGACTATTGCAATTCACTCAGACAACATGGCAGTAGTCTGGTACATCAACAATCAAGGGGGAACCAGATCATACCCACTCACTCGAGATGCCATGAGAATTTGGCAATGGGCAATAGCCTCCAACCATTTTCTGATAGCGATGCACATTCCCGGGAACTCCAATGTGACAGCAGACAAATTGAGCAGATACATTCTACAGCCTCACGATTGATCTCTCAATCCTGTTGTGGCAGCGAAGATTTTCGATCGCTGGGTCCAGCCTTGCTGCGATCTATTTGCATCCCCGTCCAATCAGAAGTGCAGCAACTACTTTGCCCTGATCCCCCCCAGGGGACACTTACCGAGAGATACTCTATTCCACGATTGGCCCTCGGGTCTACTATATGCCTATCCTCCAATACCCCTCATTCCTCTGTTCCTCAAGAAAGCATGTCAGTTGAAGAGCAAAGTGATCCTCATTGCCCCATATTGGCCTCGACAAGTTTGGTTTCCATTCCTGTGGCCTCATTTGTTAGATCGACCATGGATTCTCAATCCAGCTCCAGAGCTGATCTCTCACCCACAGAACCTGGTTCATCCAAACCTATCCAGCTTGAAATTTACAGCATGGTTTCTCCACTTCCAATGATTGTCAGGCAGCATGACCTATCTTCCCCTGTGCGTAACATTCTAATTGCCTGTCATAGATCATCCACCAGACTACTCTACCGCAGCAAATGGAAGAGGTTTTCTCTCTGGCTACAAGATAAACAAATGGACCCTTTTGGACCCTTTTTCAGCCCCTGTTCCTATTGTACTAGAATATCTTTCAGACCTTTTTAAATCGGGGGTAGCAGCCCCCACAGTTCATGTTCATTTGGCTGCAATTTCTAATTTTCATAATGGCTTCCAGGGCTCTTCCTTAATGTCACACAGAATTTGTAAGACCTTCCTGAAGGGCGTAGCTCAACTAAAACCTCCATTCAGAGAACCTGTTCAACCTTGGAACCTGGCCTTAGTCCTTCAAGAGTTGACAAATTCTCCTTTTGAGCCTGCATTTACCTGTGACCTAAAGTATTTATCATGGAAAACATTATTCTTGGTTGCTATTATCTCTGCCAGACATATTTCTGAATTACAAGCCTCGTCTATCAAGCCACCCTACCTCATCTTTCACAAGGACAGAGTTTCATTAAGGACCAATCTTGCATATGGTCGTTTCTGAGTTATCTATCAATCAGACTATTGATTTGCCAGTGTTCTTCCCTAATTATTCTAAGGGAGGGGAATATTACCTGCATACCTTGGATGTACATAGACAAATTTCTTTTTACCTAGACAGGACTAAATCTAATAGAAAATGTGACCAGCTGTTTTTAGCCTTTTGTGATTCCAGATTGGATTGCCCAGTTTATAAATTTACTTTTGGCACTTGGTTGAAAAATTGTATTACCTTAATTTATGGCAAGAATGGTATCCCTTTACCGGGCAGAGTAAAGGCCCACTCCACAAGATCAGTGTCAACTTTGGCAGCCTTCCATGCTAGAACATCTTTGAATGACATTTGTGCAGCCGCAATCTGGGCTAGGCCTCATACCTTCATTGCTCATTACAAATTGGACTTGGCCTCCAGAGGCAGAGCTTCCTTTGTCTCTATGGTGCTCCGGAATGTCCTTCCATAATGCCACCCAGGGAACAAGGTAGCTGGGGACTCTGTCCCATATGTAAGGAATAAACGAACATTAACAACATCAGATAAAGAAGTTGTGTTTTACTATAACGTTCCATCTGTGTTGTTTTATCTTTGTTTATTCATTATGACCCACCCGCCTTCCCCCTTTGAAGGTTTCTGGTGGATCTCATTTGTCCTTATTTCCAGTTGTTAGGTCATATATATCCAGAGGTAGCCTCAGCTTCACTTTTCCAACTTGCAAACTAGATCTGAGGTAATAGGGAGAAGGGCATGATGGGTAAAATCTTAGCTCGAGAGGTTTGTTTCTGATGCGAGCTTGAAAAAAGGCTGGCTTGGTTCCGAGGTCCGAACCAGATCCCATACGTAATGAATAAACAAAGATAAAACAACACAGATGGAACGTTATGATAAGACATAACTTCTTTTTTTTTCTCTCAGTTTTACGAGATCGTAGAATCCTATCCAACAAACGGTAAGAGATAAGGCAAAACTGCATTCCTCACTTTTTGTTTTCGTCCAGCAGTGTAACTCTTAACAGCATTTGACAAAGTCTTGAAGAGGTTGATGCCTTATTATTTACACTGTAGGTGGTTATACACGTTGTGGTATCTTGAAAGAAAAATTGTATTTGCTTTTATTAATCTAATACTGATATAACTCCATGTAATTGTTTTACTCCACTTCATGAAATATTGTTGTACGTAGTCTATCTACTCTTTGCTTGTAAAACCACGTATGCATAAAGAATGAAATGAATAAAGAAAGAACTTTGTGAACAATTGCGTGACTCAGAATGTTTTTTACTTCATTTAAAGGCACATCTGAGAGCTGTTTTGCTCTTTTCTCCAGCCCTTGGTTAAAAAAAAAAAGGCAAGGTGAAAATCTAGTGGTTTAGCAAAGTGGATTAAGGCTATGAATTTTGATACTCCATAATACTAGATGTCTGTTTTTGATTTCATCACTCATCACTGGCAGAGCAATGTAATTGAAGACGTTACTGAACTAAAAACTTTTCTTTCTGAATAGTCACTTGTGCAAGTATAGTAATTTACCTAGTTAACAAATGAATAAATTGAGTCACGAAATGTAACCTTAAACTGTCACAAATGTATACTTTATTAATTGCTTACCAGGAATGGGTCATGGAGGCAGTTTCTGCATTTATTGCAGTGTCTTAAGGTAGATCCAATAACCTTACTTGCAGGATAACTATGAGAGAGTAAATAAAACACACGTGTTTGTACTTGTAATGTGATCTACTCCCTTAGCATTCTTTTATAACTTGTTCTACATGAAAGTACTGTGATAAAGGTCACCAATGTGACTTGATTTTTTTGTTGGTCATAATCTAGTTGCATTACTTGATAATTCTCCTGTTTATGCTCTTGTAATGTATTCTGTCAGTATTAACTGTTCATTTCTGCTTTTCTGACATTTTCCAAAAAGCTTGAGTCATCCCTGAAAAAGAGCCTTTGACCAGTCAGCCTTCCAGGTTAGATTAAATAAAGTGAAATATATTTAATGCAAGGTCAGTGCTTCTCGTATTACACTGTTTCCCCATAATATGCTGTTTTTCAATGGGCTGCCTTGTTAACTTGAAACAAAAGTGCCTTGAATGCAAGCATTCTCTGAGTACACTTAAATAGCTGTATATTTAGGGGTGTAGATAAGCAAATCAAAGGTAAAGATTACTTTGACATAAACTTCAGCGACACAAGTGGGCTGAAAAATACAGCGGTTCGGAAACACTTCACTGAAGCAAGCATAAACAAAAATGTGTCTACCCAGACCAGCTTTCAATAGCCAACCATTAATACATGTTAATTAACTAAACAGAATATGTTGTACTGGATTATACCCAGACACACACATTCTAATTAAATGTAAGCATAGTATATATTGGAGGAAAAGGACATCTTCATTTTTATTTGCTTATTTGTACATCTGATGTTGTAAATCTTTATTCATTGCTTACTGTTAGGACCTCGGTTCCATCCTCGGAACTGATACTGCCATTTCCCAGCTCACACAAGACAAAAACTCTCAGCTAAGAACCTACCTACAATGCCCATCTCCAAGATATTCCAGATCTCATTTGCTGTGTTCCTAGTTAGACGCGTTAGCCATCTCTCTCAAAGCTAAGTAGTATTTTATTGTTTTTAGGACAGTTTTTCTTCTGAATTAAAACATTTTTAGTCAAGTTAGTCTTTTATCACTGTCGCCTATAACCTAAGCCTATTTCCTACCCTTTTTCTTGGTAATTTAATTTTTTACCTCTTTTGACTGTCCCTCTCTCCTGTCTTTGACAGGCCCCTTTTACTAGTGGTATTCCTTAACATAACTCCACTGGTATTTCTTTCTTAATTTTTTCTACAGGATAGCATTGTTTTCCTTACCATGTCAGACAAAGCTAAGTTGGGTTTTAAACAGTGTGACAAGTGTGGACATAAGATGCCTAACTCAGATACACATGTTTATTGTGTCTACTGTTTGGGCATGGATCTTTTGAAAGCTGGTTTACTCAAGACACCTTTCTTGGAGGCTCTATCTGGGTCGGTGGTCTCACCCTCTCCTAAGACCAAAATATATAAGGAAAAATGGAATCTGATGTTGTAAATCTTTGTTCTTTCATTACTGAAAGGGAAAACGGATTACTTAAGGCACCTTTTTCAGAAGCTCTATCTGGGTCGAAGGTCTCACCCCTTCCAAAGACCATAAAACATAAGGAAAAACGGATTACTCAAGGCACCTTTTTTTTTGGAGGCTCTATCTGGGTTGGAGGGCTCACCCCCTCCAAAGACCAAAAAAACATAAGGACAAATGGATTACTCAAGATACCTTTTTCAGAGCCTCTATCTGGGTCGGAGGTCTCACCCCCTCCAAAGACCAAAAAAATAAGGAAAAACAGATTACTAAAGGCACTCTTTTCGGAGGCTCTATCTGGGTCAGAGGTCTACCCCCTCCAAAGACCAAAAAACATAGGGACAAACGGAGTCACTCAGTTCCTGCATCTCTGTCAGTTACGGAACTGAGTCAGCTCTGTGCTTCCTCGGCGCAGACGTCTTCGGCACCAGGCTTTGTGTCTTCTCCCTCAGTGCCGTCCATGATATTCACCCCTATTTCGCCTCCGACCTCAGCACCACTGACTTCGGTGCCATCCTTGGATCCGACATTGGCTCCAATGACTGTACCTGCTTCGGCACCATCCCCAGCCATGGTGCCGACAGTTTCTTCGGCTCCAAAACTTGAATACCTGCCAAGGGCAAGATACCTCCGGTACATACTGTCTTGGTTCCAACAGCAATGTTTCCCTGTCAGCACCGTCCATCCTTGCTGCATCGGTTCCGGTGGAATCGATGCTCTACCGAAGCAGTGCTTGGACCATCCTTACCTTGGTATCTAGCCTGGCTCCTTTTTTCTCGCTGGCGCCATCTATGTCCACGGCTCTGATGACTTCCAATTCTCTCGCTCCTCACCCAACCCTCTTTTTCAGAACCCTGAGCCCGGGAGTCACAAGAACCCTCTTTGAAGGGAACCCCTTCTCCGGAGTCCTCCTTAGAAGATCCCACTGGGGAGCCACCCTGGAAGAAACGGTGCAAGAGGAAGCACCTTGATTCACTGGAGGAATCTTATCGCTGAAGACACTGATTGTGATTTGGGGGAAGGGTCCCCACGATCTCACCCAGACAACATCTCATTCGGAGACGTTCTCGAAATCTTCAAGCAGCAGGGTGACTGGAAGTCCTATAACCCTTCTTCTGAGAAATCTGTGTTCCTGCAGGCCTTCCGTGCCTGGCCATCTACTTCTGGATGACCCCACCGGCAGATGACCTTGTTAAACTCATTGTGCAGCATGCCTGGAAGGCCCCGGACAATGTAGAACCTGTCCCTCGGAGGCTAGACAAAAATTTTTATCTACACCTGAAGACCAGCCCCACTGGTCCTAGCAGTTGACAGTTGATTCTATGGTCGTGGTGGCGGCCACCAAGAGGAACTGGCAGAAGATAGTTCCACCATCCATCCTCCAAACAGAGAGTCCCATACCATGGACAGACTAGGGAAACAGACCTATGCTTCAGCAACATTCGCCATTCAGTCGCCGAACTATCTGGCACACTTTACTCATCTCCAAAGAGACCTAATTTTTGAAATGTCTTCCTCTTTGGTGGGGTACTGTCTGATGAGGTGTGTGATACTGTCACCATGCAGCTAGCTACCCTTGAATCCATCTTGAACCCCTCTATGCGTTTTGATATCTCATTCCACCAAGAGTCATGAGACGTAATGCTTGGATGCGGTTGTGTGACTTCGCAGACCCCTTTAAACCTTCCTTCATCAATGCACCTGTCGCTGAATCTGCACTTTTTGGACCCAAAGTACGAGACACGCTTACATGTGGTGAGAAAGATGGAAAGACCTTGTCTGCTGTGGGCATAAGCCTTTCCAACCCCCAGAGGTGCTATTCCAGGGACCAGAAGGGAGGAAAAATGTGGTTCAAGAAATCCTAAGGACCTTTTCGTGACATTCGTGGTGAACAATCCCCCCAAGGCAAAGGGGGCAAATGATATGGAAGACGTCCCTTTCAGGGAAGGGGGGGGTCCGTGTAACCAGGGAGCTAGAGATTTTTTGTCCGGCAGACCCTACCAGCGCTCTTGAGCAGCGACCCGATTGCTTCCCTCTGGAAGCTGTCGGGGGGGGTCATTTTTCTCTGCATCTACCAGCCTGACATCTTATTATTACCATTGTTTGGGTGCTGAGAATAATATCCAGAAGCTACCAAATACCTTTCGACTTAACTCCCAGACTCGTCAAACGAATCCCCGATGTACCACCCAATAAGAGGGAATTAGCCTTAGAGATAGAAAAGCTGTTAAGGAAAGAAGCTGCTAAGGAAAAGTCATCCAACCAGTCCCACCAGACCAGACAGTATCTGGGTTTTACTTGAGGTCCTTTTTTAGTGCCAAAAATGACAGGAGACTGGAGACCAACCTCAGCCTATTGAACAAATTTATCAAACCTCAAAAATTCTGGATGGGCACGATACAGTCCATTTCTCCCTTCCTAGGGAGGGATAACTGTATGTGCTCTATAGATCTCCAGGACGTGTACTAACACACAAAGATGGATTACCACTCCCGGAGGTTTCTCTGCCTCCAGCTGGGAGCCAATCACTACCAGATCAGGGCACTGCCATTTGGTCTCTCGACAGCCCCCCGAGTGTTCACCAAATGTATTGCAGTTGTGGTAGCTCATCTTCGACTACAAGGAATCCAGGTGTTTCCCTATCTAGACTATTGGCTCCTTACCTCTCCGACCAGGAATCTTCTAGTCCACAGGCTCTCTTACACTAAAGATCTTGCTCTCCGCTTGGGGATTACAATCTACAAAGACAAATCTCAAATGTCCCCAACGAAGACACTGGAATTAGTTGGCGTGGTCTTCGACACAGCATCCTGTCAAGCTTCTCTCCCCCCTCACAGGCTTTTGAAAATAAGACTCCATATCCAAGACCTTCTTCCTCAGACGTATGTACCAGCACGTCTTGTACTGCAACTCTTGGGCTCCATGGCAGCTGCCATTGTGTTAGTACCACTGGCGAGACTGCACATGAGAATCCTGCAGTGGCTTCTTTCTGCACAAATGGTCATTGCACCCACTCAACCACATGATACGCCTTACAAACTGTTGCAAGGAGGAAATGCTATGGTGGATGGAGCCACAAAAGAATTTTTGGTGTCAACCGTTCTGTCTTCCCCAAACCCATGGCCATGGTGACCACGGACACTTTAATAAGGTGGGGGGCATTTCCAGGGAAAGATTCTCCAAGGCACCTGGACCCCCCCTCGATGCCAACTTGCACACAAATGTCCTGGAACTGAGGGCAGTTCTCTTAGCGTTGCAAGCGTTCCATGCATCCCTGCCTTCGGGGGGACCATTGCAATTCAGTCAGACATGTCAGTCGTCCGGTATATCAACAAGCAAGGCAGAACCAAATCTTACCCCCTGTGTCGGGAAGCCATTAGGATTTGGCACTGGGCAATAGCTTCCAGTTGCTTTCTTATTGCAACACACATTCCCGGGAGTTCCAGCCTTATTGTGGACCATCTGAGTAGGAACATCCTGATGCCTCACGAATGGTCCCTCAATCCTGTAATAGCAGCTCAGATCTTCCAGCATTGGAGCAAGCCTTGCTGCGACCTGTTTGCTTCCCCCCTGAATTACAAATGCAGGAGCTGTTTTGCTTTGATTCCCCCCTCAGGGGGAACTACCGAGGGATGCTCGTTACGCACGATTGGCCCCGGGTCTTCTGTATGTCTTTCCCCTCATTCCAACATTTCTCCAGAAAGCTCAGAGGTTGAAAAGCAAAGTGATCCTCATTGCTCCCTACTGGCCACATCAAGTCTGGTTCCCGTTTCTATAGCCTCATCTGATTCACAGCCCGTAGATCCTGGATCATTCCCAGGACCTGTTATCCCATCCTCGGGGATTGATTCATCCGAACCTACACAGTCTCAAGCTCACAGCCTGATTCCTCCACTTTCAATGATTGCCAGACTGCCTGACATCCCATCTCCTGTTTGTGAAATTCTTCTGGCGTCACACAAACCTTCCACTAGAAAGGTTTATTCTAGCAAATGGACTAGGTTCTCTGTTTGTGCCAAAGACCAGAACTTAGACCCTTTCTCTATGCCTGTTGAAAAGATTCTGTAATACCTGACTACTCTCCTACATGCAGGAGCCTCAGCTTCAGCGATCACTGTACATTTAGCAGCTATCGCCAATTTTCATAATGGTCTTGAAAATTCTTCAGTTATGTCACACCACCTATGCAAAACTTTTTTGAAGGGAGTATTACATGTTAAACCTCCAGTCAAGCTTCCCTTAGATCCCTGGGACGTGACTCTGGTGCTTCAGTCTCTTACAGGCCCTCAATTTGAGCCCTTTGATTTACGTGATTTGAAATTTTTGTATTGGAAAACCATACTTCTCGTAGCACTCCACCTCAGTGAGAAGAGTATCTGAGCTGCAGGCCTCGAGTGTCAAGAGCCCTTACTTGATCTTCCACATGGATGGGGTGTCCCTTCGTACTGACCCTGCCTTCTTGCCCAAGGTCATTTCTGTTTTTTCCATTAACCAATCTATTGACCTGCCGGTTTTCTTCTCAAGGCATTCTAATAGAGGGAAGTACCTTTTGCACACCTTTGATGTGCACTGACAGCTTTGTTGTTTTTTGGCCAGGACTAAATCTTTCAGGAAAACAGACCAATTGTTTGTGGCCTTTGCAGGACCCAGATTGGGTAAACCTGCTTTCAAAGTGACTTTATCCTCTTGGCTTAGAAATGTCATTACCCTTATCTACCAACAGAATAAGCTACCCTTACCTTCCAGAATAAAAGCTCATTCTACCAGATCTATGGCTACCTCTGTAGCTTTTCATTCCATAGCTTCTATGGATGATATATGCGCAGCAACCACATGGGCAAGACCTCATACCTTCATATCTCATTACAAATTGGATTTGGCCTCCAGGGGATGAGCAGCTTTTGGTTCTATGGTGCTCAGGAATATCCTTCCTTAGGGCCACCCTGGTCTCAAGTAGCTGGGGACTCTGTACTAACAGTAAGCAATGAATAAAGATTTACAACATCAGATAAAGAAGTTATGTCTTACCATAAATTTCTATCTGTGTTGTAGATCTCTATTCATTCCTTACATCCCACCCTCCTTCCCCCTGCCTGGACTGGTGGACTTTAGGTACTCCTGGTTAGGTTATTTGCTCAGACAGAGCCTCCTACTTTTTCCCATTACTACATCTTTTATCTAGGGTGGGCAAACTCTATCTGGAGTATCTAGGAGAGGGGCATTGTGTGTAGGTTCTTAGCTGAGAGTTTTTGGCTTGCACGAGCTGGGAAATGGCTGTATCAGTTCAGAGGACGGAACCGAGGTCCTAACAGTAAGGAATGAATAAAGATCTACAACACAGATGGAATATTATGGTAAGACATAATTTCTTTTTATGTTAGTATATCCACCTATGGTTATGCAGTTATCTTAATTGGCAATCTTAGAAATGTCAGGATATAACATCAATTTAGACAAAGGGGTAACTTTTATTTCTAACAACATAGCAGAAACGAGAATTGTTTAAACAGAAATAATGTCAACAGTTGAGCATCTCACCCCAGCTGAGAAATATGTGTTATGGAATATGTACAGTCTTAAAAGGACAGCACCATGTACTAGTCTTAAATGATTGTATGCACACACGTGTGTGCATTTTCTGTGTGCAACATATATATATATATATATATATATATATATATATATATATATATATATATATATGTTTAATGTAAATACTTCAGCAACTAGTAATCCAAAAATATCAGTTCGGAGAAGACCGCAACCACTCACTTTATTAACGTCTTCTCTGTAAATGGAACTGGTAGTTTAAATTGAATTTAAACTACCAGTTCCATTTACAGAGAAGACGTTAATAAAGTGAGTGGTTGCGGTCTTCTCCGAACTGATATTTTTGGATTACTAGGTTTTATATTATCAGTAGAGTCTCCGGTTTGGTTTTGCTTGCACTTCAGCAACTATATTCCACTTATCACAAATTGTTAGCTAGAAATATCCAGCTGAGAGGTTACAGTTTTAGTGTAGTCCTGAAGCAGCAACCTTAGCATAGTAAACAGCAAGAAAGCAGCAAGGTAAAGTAGATATTATAATCATTTAAATAATGTACAAATATAATTGAGGTATATAGCTATTTAAATACGCAAAATATAATTGAGCTAATGTATATAACTTGGTCTTAAGCATGAGACATTGGGGTGTGTGTGTGTGTGTGTGTGTGTGTGTGTGTGTGTGTGTGTGTGTGTGTGTGTGTGTGTGTGGTATAATGTACATTCTCTAAATCAAATATTAATACTATTTGTAGCAAGTGAAAATGTCTCCTTGTAGTCATGGCTGCCACTGTGGCTACCATCTTTAGACTGTTGTATACCAGAAATTACAAACACAACAGTCAGTGCTGTATTCATTGAAACTCTTGGACACTTTTATATGCGTTCATAGGTAGGTACTAGGCTATTGGCCTGAGGGCCTACGTAAGCCTAGCCAACAAGGTTCCCTGGCTTGTGCCACCCAAGAAAGTTATTTTCCTGTGCCACTGTCAAGCAGAGACACAGAAGTGATCCCCAGGGTGTATTTCCTATTTTCCATCCACTCATCAAGATTTTTCTTGAAGAGTGCTAATAAAGAACTTTGCTTGACATAGATGGGTAGCCTGTTCCAGAGTATGGGAAGTCTCTGGGACAGGAATCTATCCCTCCAGCATATCCTTTTTATTGTGGTGACAAGGTTTAGGTCCTTAGAGCATGTAGCTCGGAGGGATTGGGATTTCTTTAGGTGTAGCATGTCCAACAGATCTGGGTTTGACATAGCTTTATGTGTTAAGCAGAGATCACCTCGGAGTAGGCGATATGCTATGGAGTAAAGCTGGAGTTTTTTGAGACGGTCAGTGTAGGGCATCTGTTTGAGGCCAGTAATCCTCTTTGTGAGGTACTTCTGTGGCCTTTCCAGCTGCTGCAGATGTCGTGTGACCCAAAAGGGTCATTCTACTCTATAATGGGTCTGAGTGTCGAGTAGAGGGGAAAATTACCTCTCTTTTTTTCCTGGATGAGAAGCCTTTTATGATGAGGTGTGCCACGTACTATAGTCAGCTATATAGCTGAGCTGTGTTCCAGTGTAAATGTTAGACCATTGAATTTATGATAAAGTCTGCTTACTTTTTATTGCTTTTATGCTTTTAAAAATATTGTAGTTAAAATGGAGCCCTCTGGTACAGTGGGTGTTGCTTAGAAAAAGGTATGTTAGTTTTACAGTGGTTTATGTAGTTTTTGTGGGTTTGTTGATTTCTAGCCGTTGTATTTTGCTGATTTGGAATAAGGCATATTTACATTGTCTGATTTTTGCTGATTTTTCATCTGGGATCTGGTGTCGCAGTATTTACGTTAAGGACTGTGCTGAATCTGCAACAGCTAAATAGTATGAATAAGCTTCAGGGATTGAGGAGAGGCATAGTTTAAAATATTGTAGCTAAAATGGAGCCCTCTGGTACAGTGGGTGTTGCTTAGAAAAAGGTATGTTAGTTTTACAGTGGTTTATGTAGTTTTTGTGGGTTTGTTGATTTCTAGCCGTTGTATTTTGCTGATTTGGAATAAGGCATATTTACATTGTCTGATTTTTGCTGATTTTTCATCTGGGATCTGGTGTCGCAGTATTTACGTTAAGGACTGTGCTGAATCTGCAACAGCTAAATAGTATGAATAAGCTTCAGGGATTGAGGAGAGGCATAGTTTAAGTTGTAATACATTTCTAGCATTGTATTTCAAATCAGAAAATGCTTTGTAATTGAGTTGCAATACATTCAAAGGATATTGCATTCAGTAAAAAGCAGCACCACTTTGGTTTGCTCTTATTGCAACCATATTTTGTTGATTTAGGAGTAAAGGTATTCTTTTATCTTTAATGGGGCTTCCCATTTAAAGATTTTGTTTTAATTTTATTTTGACTTCCTGTTTTACTTTGCTTTATGGAATTGCTAGCAAGTAGATACTTGGTTGATTATGATTAAGTAGGCCCTTACTGACTAGAGATCTAAAGCTTAACAATTAAGGGCAAATGTAAGTGATACAGTGCAATGTTTGTAAAGCAGCAATGGTTGTAGTCTAGTACATTGTCTGCTTTGGTTGTAAAGCAATAGATAAGGGTTAAATGGAAGTGATACAGTGCATTGGGTATGAAACAGTGGGTAAGTGCAGTCACTGTGATGCAGCAAATAAAGAGTAATGGGAGTTTTACAGTGCAGTGGAAAAAAGCAGCAAATAAGGGATACTGGGCATGGTGCAATGGGTAAGAAACAGTATACAAGAGTTAATGGGATTGGTACAGTGCGGTGGCTGTGAAGTAGCAAATAAGGGTTAATGGGACTGAGTGCAGTGGGTAAGAAGCACATACAAGGGTTAATGGATTAGTACAATGCAGTAGGTACAAAGCAGCAAATAATGGTTAATGCATGTAATATAGTGCAGTAGGTATGAAGCAGCAAATAAGGGTTAATGAGGCTGGTACAGATTAATGGGTAAGCTGCAGCAGCCAAGGTTAATTGGAGTGATACAGTGCAGTGAGTATGAAGCAGCAGATAAGGGTTAATGAGACTGGTACAGTGCAGTTGCTAAGCTACAGCAGACAAGGGGTAAAGGGAGTGATTGCCACACTTTTGGAACAGACTCCCACTTCATGTCAAACAGAGTACTTCATTGCCCCTCTTGAAATGCAGTCTGGACGATTGGATGGGTAACCGTAAATTCACCCCGGGGGTTCCTCCTGTATCCCTCTTGGGCATGGACAGTAGGTGCTGGGCATGGAAATAAGGGTAGAACTTTGCTAGGCTTATAATGGCCCTAGGGCCCTTAACCTAGTAACTTCCTGTGATCCCATGATATAGTGCAGTGGGTATGAAGTAGCAGACAAGGGTTAAAGGGAATGCGGTGGTCTGGTATCTGTTAAACAATAAGTGTTAATGGGACTGGCATAGTGCAGTGGGCCCAAAGTAGCAGTTAAGGGTTAATGTGCTTAATATAGTGCAGTGGGTAAGAATCAGCAGACAAGGGTTAATGGGATTATGTTCCATTGTGAAGCAGCAATAAGGGTTAATAGGAATGGCACAATGTCTTTAGCCCATGAGGCTATCTTGACTTCGAAACTGGTCTTGTTGGACTTAATTAGTTCTCTTAGTTTCCTGTTTAGTTGAAAACACTCCTTTGATCCTGTTTAATCAAGTGGTTTGACTGGATATAACTGGGGCATTAGAACAGAAAGGAGCAGTGTACGAGACCTAGTTAGACTTTAACAAAAGCATTTAACATGCTACTGTACAACAAATTAGTAAGACGTTGAGTTGGCACATGGTGGTAGTGCGAGTAAAATATTGCCTAGACAGTCTGTTGCAAAATGATATAGGACATAGTATTCCAGTACATAAAATAATGGTAACTAGTGGTATATCAAAGAGACCATACTGACTCTACTTCTTTTATGTATCTTCATGGGGGGGTGCTGTCAAAAGTGTGAGGACTCTTGGGTGCCATTCTTGCAATTCAAGACTGTTGTGAGTGAATATTTACTCAATCTGAGTTGGTAGTATCTCCTAGTATTCCCCTTACTCCAAGGTACAGAGACCGTGGAGTTGAGTTAGCAGGCGTTTTGGCAGTGCCTCCAGCAATATATTGAATTAGCAGGAGCTCAGGCGGTGCCTCCAGCAAAGAAAGAGAAAAAATTGTTGTTGGTTCTAAGTTTTGACCTTCGCTGTATGTAAGTTAGAATCATTTTTTTTTTTTTTTTTTTGTAGGAGACATAACTGTTAAAGTCCTTGTAGGAGCCCTGAGAAGATAGGAAGGAAAAAGTGCCCTTTCACTGGTGAAATAAACTTTTGTAACTGTGTTAATGAACAAGTAAGTGCTGACATGTTAAAAAAGAATTTGGCAAGAATGAAGAAATGGTTTAAAGGACGGCTGCTTAAACTGAATGCATAATTAATTTTCTTTTTAATTCCTGATACTAAGCAGGTTATCCCTGGGTTGAGACCCATTTGAACTCCTGGGAGAAAAGCTGAAACAAATAAGTTGAGTAGTGGCATCAATAAGACCGGAAGAGGACCTAAGTGAGTAATCATATTAGGTGGCATAAAAGTTAGCATAAAGGTTCGCAAGCAGCTCAAGAGAGGAGCAGTGAAGGTTAGTGGAATAAAATATACAGGGATAAACATCACTGGTATGGAATAAAAGGCTGTTATCTTGTTTATAGATTGTTCTCTAGATGGCGTCTATCAATTATGTCCAACTTTTGAGTCTTTACCAGCGTAATGACATCAGAGAGTGGCATTTTAGGGGATAGTCTGCCTCAGCGGCCAACTGGGAATAGAGGAAAAAAACATTGAGCAAATGTTTTCTTGTAAAATGAGATAGGACAGTCATTTCCAAATACTGCAAGGGAATTCAGAGAGCCCAGGGGTGGAGTGTTAAGAAAAGTAGAGATGTATGAGAAGAATGTTGTATAATCTAAGTTGTGTATCAGAGGATGTGTGAAGCAATAATACCTCACACAAAGGGTGGTAAATGATAGGAACAGCTTTACAGAAGAGGTAAGGTTAAAAATGTGTTAAAAATGACAAAATGTCCAGAAAACACAGGTGCCAACTTCCAAATCCACAAAACAGAAACCTCAGCAAGAAAAAAACACTTTAATGTGAACCAGCAAAGCTTTCGGATACAATCCTTTATCAATACTAACATACAGCAGTTCTTGTCCTATATATATATAGGTCCAATTAGGTCATGTGACTGACACCCAAAAAAAATCATATGACCTGTATCTTCAAATGCACCAGTTTATAGTATCAGTAGTAGTGTTAATATAAAAAGATAAAATAACATATAAAACATATATGTATAAACTACATGTAAAACATATAATATAAAAAATATATAAAAAATACAAAATACATATGTACATACTATTGAAATTACATATCACAATCTAGACCTACTTAGTTTAACTAAAATTGGTTTAAGGCTAACCATACTATTTAAGCCAGGCAAAGAGTCACTGGCAAGCCTCAATATCCATCCATATTCTTTGATTTCCAAAATATTATTGATATCCCCACCTCTGGGGGGAAGTTGAACAGAATCTATGGCCCTAAATTTAAAATTATGTTGCTGTCCACATTCCATAATATGTCTATATAAAGCATTCCTATCTATGCACCTCCTAATATCAGATTTATGTTCTGTGATTCTTTCTTTAAACTTACGTGTAGTTTTTCCTACATAGAAGGAATCACAGGCTACACATGTAGCTAAATATACCAAGTGCGTTGTTGCACAGGTTGCTGCTACATGAAACTTAAATGTCACCCCACTTACCGGATGGACAAATACGTCAGTCTTCTGATCAATAATATCCTCACAGCATGAGCAATTGTAACACTTATACGTGCCAAAGCTGCCAGAGAAAGGAATAGTACTACCAGTGGGAAAGTCTTTATAGCACAGCAAAATGACAAAATGTAAATGTGCCTTATGAATCAAGGCTCACATTTGAGGAACTAGTGGGAGGAACTTGGAACAGGTAGTGAATGGGTGAATAGAGAAGGCAGGAAAGACTCCTACTGGATCAGGAAATGGAAGATTAACACAATGTGTATGCTTTAAAAAATGTTGGAATAGAGCTGCATATTCTCTGGTACATATCAAACAAAGCTGCTATATGATAGCTTAATAAATTTTGGGTGAAACCTGCACATGTGTGAAAGACGAGCTGTGCATATAAATGTGTGTGTGTGTGTAATTATTATATTCAGAATGCCAGTGAAGGAGCATTGTGATGATTGCAAGGAAGGGCATATGAGGAGTCTGAAGACACTGTGCAGGTTTGTTGTGGAGGAAAAAGAGGACAGATACGAGAGGCGTTAGGCAATGGGCTTTAGATGGAAGGTCCGTGGAGAAGGTGAAGGCATACATACCAATTAGAAGAGGTAATATTTAATTACATTTTAGCTAAGAGTTGTGATATTTTTTTAATTTTGTGGACTACTTGCTTTTGGACCTGTGTATCAGATTGCAAATGCTTTGTAAGAAACTGCTGTTTTTTAAATGTCTTTATTAAATCACAATTGAAATGACATTATTACACATACATTAATAGAAAAGAAGACGGTCCTTAGTGATAGTTCTCATTGTTTTTATAGAGTGTACATATGTTTTCTTTTAATAATGATGAAATTGCTAAATTCCTGCTATACCCTCAACCTCTCACTACTTCTCTTCCTGGATATTGTTCTGCATGTATTGTTCCCACAGATTGCATTTATTTCTGTAAAATTTGCTCCTTCCTTTTTGCAAAGACTGTACCTCCAGTTATTTTATTTTCCTTACAATATTTAGTACTTTCATTTTAATTGGTTTCAGTTCTGATTTCCGTTTTCTAGTAATTGCTATTTTGGCATCTAATAGCATTAAACTTAGTAAGGCCTTACTATGTCTAGACAATTTGGATCCTGATTACCAGCTCAAAAGAATAATTTCCTGAGTTACAGCAATTTGCTTCCCCAACATTTCTGAAAAAATACTCTGTAGTGAGTCTTTAAACTCCACCAGTTCATTACACTCCCAAAACATTTTCCCAGTTTACTTCCCTCTATCCCATCATACCTCCAGCTGAGGAAACATTCTCTGAAGTATGGGGTATAAAATTACCTTTGCAAGCATGTCCAAACTAAAAGATTTAGTCTTCTGAACTTTGTTGTATTCTTTAGGGAAGAGAGACTGGAAATTCAGTTTACAATCTTTTCCTGACCTCCTCTGAGTATACTGAGGTAGGAGAATGCCAAAACTGGTGTATGCCTTTGACCTGAGTTTAAATTAAAGCTAACAGTGAGGGAGTTATTAGAATGCGTACTGACTTTTTTGTTGTTTGATTCTTATACTTATCATACAGTATTTTATGTCCTACTAATTATCTCTATTTTAACAGCAAGTTCTTCCCTAGACTTTGCCAGAGCTGCTGTTTCACTTAGCACACCCCTGTCACTTTCTTTTTGCCTGTATTGTGCCTTCTCTGACGGGGATTAGTATCAATCTCTAATGTGCAGTACAAACTTTAATTTGACTTCATCCCATGCTGTACCTTTTCGATTTCATTGCACTTCCCTCTCTAATTATTTGCTCCCAATACCTTGATTCGTTTGTTTGCAAAATCTTCTTTCTCCATTCCCATGTTTGCTTCATTCATAAAATACTTCTGCTACTTTATGGATATAATATTCTGTATCATTGCTGTTATTCTCCCTAATGGCCTGCATCTAAAATCCTACTATTATTTCTTGAACCCCACCCCATCTGTGAAATCATCATCCCTTTCCACTTTGATTTATTACCTTCTGCTTGTGTTATGTATTGAGCCTTGGCTGTGTAGCTCTAAAATATCACTTCAAATCAGGTAATTCTAAACCACCTTGTTCTGTGGGAAGAATGACCTTAGCCCGTGTTACTCTTGACCTCACTTCTTTATTAATTGTTGTCTACAACTTCTCCTTTGGTTGAAAAAGATGCCTGACCTTTGTAAAGCTAAAGTGACTAAAACAGTTTTACTGCTTGTATTTTTCTATCCATATCCACAATTAAGAGCTTCCACTTTCTCGGTTTTTGTATTATCTTTTAGTTTTTTTTCCCACATATCCTTGGCTGCTGTAACAAAATCCCTTTTAATCCATATATCTAAATATTTCATTTTATGTCTCCTTAACTATATGGGGTGGGAGACTGGCCTAATGGTTAGGTGTTTACCTTACAGGCAGAAGGTGCAGGGTTTGATTCTCACATGGGGTAACTGGCTAGGCTGAAAATGGCCTGAAAAGGCAGGTAGCCTAGTACTAACCTATGACCCTATATGTATAACTGAACAAATTTGTGTGTATAGGTTCATAGGTAGGTACTAGGCTATCTGTCCGAAGGCATTTATAAGCCTAGCCAGAATGTGTTGACTTTCGCCACCCCCTTAGATTAGTTCCCTGTGCCTCTGTCCAGCAGATCCACTGAAGTGATCCCAATGTAAACTTTCTGTTTCCCATCCACTCATCAAGGTTTCTCTTGAAGAGTGTTAGCGAGGAGCTCTGGCTAATGTAGATTGGAATCTTGTTCCAAAGCATGGGAAGTCTCTGGGACAGGAATCTATCCCTCCAGCACATCCTATTTATTGTTGTGGTGAGGTTTAGATCCTTAGAGCGTGTGGCTCGAGGGGATATGGTTTTCTTCAGGTGGAGCATGTCCATCAATTCTGGGTTGGGCATGGCCTTGTATGTCAGGCAGAGATCACCTCTGAGTAGGCGGTATGCAACCAAGTACAGCTGGAGTTTCTTCAGTCGAGCTGCATAGGGCATCTGTTTGAGGCTAGTGATCCTCTTGATGAGGTACTTCTGTGGCCTTTCCAGCTGTTGCAGGTGTCTTGTAAGGTACATCCAAATGTGGCATTGTACTCCAAGATGGATCTGATGAGTAGAGGGGCACAATGACCTCTTTTGATCTGGATGTGAACCCTTTTGTGATTAAGTGGGCCACATAGAAGGATTTTCCAACCACTTTGGCAATGTGATTATCAAAGGAGAGATTACTATCTACTTGGGTCCCCAGATCCCTTATTACATCTTCCGTATTTAGGGGACTACCACCTATGTTGTAGTTTGCGGGTATTTTGTTTTTTCCAAAGGGGATGACTGTGCACTTTTTGGCATTTAGCTTGAGGCCATGATTTTGACACCAGATATCCTTCTCAGTGAGACCCTTTTGGAGGATGTCTCTGTCAGCCGGAGAGTCAGTTATAGCCCCTAGTTTGCAGTTGTCTGCGAACTTGGTCAGCCATAGTCCTTCTGTGCTTGCCTGTACCTCTAAGAAGTATATGCCGAACAGGAGGGGTCATAGGACTGAGCCCTGGGGAATGCCACTTGTAACCGGTTTAAAGTCAGACCTAGCTCCCACAACTCTCACCGTGTGGGTTCTGTCCATGAGCCAGTTGGCAACCCATCTTGTAACGTAGGGGTTTATGTCTATAATACCAGAATGGGGAATGGTGTTGAAAGCCTTTGCAAGGTCTAGGTAGGCTGTGTGTACCAACTTTCCCTCATCCTAAAGCCTTGGTAACTGTCTCAAAGAAGTCCACCAGATTTAGGAGGCATGATCTGCCTTTAACAAAGCCGAACTGGGTAGGGTCCAGTGTTTGCAGGTTCCCAGTGTCTCTGTTAAGGAGTTCCATGATGATGCATTCCATAACCTTGCAGATCAAGCTAGTCAGACTTATAGGGCAATAGTTCCCGGGGTCTGTTGTGGCTCCACCTTTGTTGAGCGGAATGACTGTTACTGTGCACCACTCTATGGGTACGTAGTTTGTGGAGAGGCTGTTTGAACAGTGTGTGTAGGTGAGGGGCTGGTTCGTCTTTGAGCTTGTGTAGGATGCAGCCTGGGACACCGTCCGGTCCCCTTGATGCTGTGTTTTTGGCTTTGGAGAGGGCTGTTTTAACCTGAGTGTCTGTGATTTCAGTGGCTCTACATTTTTCTGGTATGGTTATGGGCCCTTTTGGGGGTGAGAGGGGGGTGAAGTTTGCATTGAACCTGTCTGCCAGGATGTTGGCAATATCGGTCGGTTCAGTGTATTTTGTGCCATTCTGCACTAACTCCGAGCAGATCTGAGCATTGCCACTTAGATTCCTGACATAGCTAAAGAATGCCTTGTGGTTATCTTTGGAGTCCTTGGCAATTTTTCTTTCGAAGTTCGCCTTGGATGATTTTATGAGGGATCATAGTTTCTTGCTGATACCGATCAGGGATGTCTTCCCTTCTTGGGATTTTACTCTTTTCTGTACTAGTTTCTTCCTTCTATTGTATAGCTTGTTTATGGCAAGGGTCCACCAGACTGGTTTCCTTTTCCTGGAGGAGTGAGTCTTGGTTTTGCTTGGGATAGCACGATCCATGCATTCTTGTAGGTGCTTGTAGACTGTATTAGTAAAGGATTTTGCAGCTTGAATAGCGTTACCCTTTAGCATGGGGGGTTTGAAACTTTCCACCTCTGTCTTAAGTGACGTGCAGTTTGGTTTTGAAAAGTTTTTCACGGTGGTTTCCTTGTCCTGGGGTGGGGGCGGAATGTGGATATCCAGAGTGATTTGTTTATGGTCAGATCTAACCAGCGAGGGGTTAACCTCCAGTGTAGAACACCGGTCACCCATGTTGGTGATGACCAGGTCCAATATGTTGTCACCTATGGTTGAAGTGTTGACCAGTTGATCCAGGGCATTTGAGTTTATAAATTCTAGGAAATGTTGGGCAAGGGAGTTAGTACTTGAGTAGTTCTCCCAGTTAATGTTTGGGTAATTGAAATCCACCCAATATTAGGGTGTTTGGTAGGATTTTTATGTTTCCCAGTGTTTCCAGAAATGCGGAATGGGGGTCCTGGGACATGTTGGGTGATCTGTAGCAAGCTACAATTTGAATTGCAGTTTTGCCCGTTGTTAGTTGCACATGGATGATCTCTGAAGCATCGTGCTGTGCCACTAACCTGGAGGTGTGGGTATCGTGCTGTGCCACTAACCTGGAGGTGTGGGTATCCTTGATGAATATGGACAAGCCCCCACCTTTTGTATTTTTGTATAGAAAGGCGGGAAACAAGTGTGTGTGTGTGTGTGTGTGTGTGTGTGTGTGAGTGTGTGTATATATATATATATATATATATATATTTTTTTTTTTTTGTCAGAAAATAAAGCAGATACAATCAAAAAACACCTTTAAATGCACAGAAAAGGATACTTAGTGTTGTATATCTCATATCCATAATAGGTCTTTTTAATCCATAATCCTAAATGTCTTGTGTCTCTATAAATATGGGTATTGCTGAAACAAGTCACATGTGGGTACATAATTTACAGCTATAGCCTTTGTTTTATCCTCTTTTTAATTTTATATCCTGAAAAGACTTGAAGCTGTTTTAATGCTCCATAATGCAGAGCTATCCTTTTCGGATTTATCATGTACAAAATAATATCGTATGCAAATAAAGCCAACTTTTCTAAATTACCATGCCAATTACATACTTGAATTTCTGAGTCCCTCATAAAGCAAATAAAAAAGGGTAAAGCGGGCACTCCTGCCTGGCTGCCTGGCTCCTCTGTTCAATCAAAACTTATCACAGAGGAGCCCTGCCACTTCAGTTCTTACCTCTGATCCCGCAAATATCCACCTAATTAACCTTATCAGGAAATGTGAATACCTCTATTGCCCAGCTTGTAAAAGCCCAGCTTACTCTGAATGCTTTTTTGCATCAAGACCAACCAACAACAGTGGTATTTTCTTATCTCCTACCTCCCTCTGGATCATCCATTGTTCTATTAATGTTGCCCTTTTGACATAAGCTATAGCCTAACAGTTCAAACAAATGTTCATATGTCTATAATCATAAGTGCTACCAATGAAGTATAAAATGACAAACTGTTCAGCACAAGCTAATCTTTATAGTGGTTGCACTCATTCAATTTTAGGTCTTATAATAAATATTAATTCACCTAAGTAAATGGACTTGCGTCCCACAGCAAAATTTGTTAACTAAGAGGGCACATCATATATATGTTACAAATCTGCTCATCGGAAAGTAACAGAGATCTGTAGTAGTAAAGATGTAATCACAGAAGCAGAAAGAGTTGCTCCTGACAAAATTGCGACAGAAAAGTATAAAAATTGGGGATTCCAGAGTGCTTGAGAAAAATGATTATTTGCTGTATACCAGGTTAAAGAAAGGCAGGTTTATCCAGCAATCAGTGAGTGTGAAGAAACTGGTATGAGATTCAAGTTGCCATATCCAGCTATTTTTGATCCATCAGGAAAAATATTCTGGAAACTATTTTTGGAATCAAAAGAGGTTATGGAAGAAATAAAATCTGGCCAACAAAGAGTATGGAAGAGAGAGAAATGGGGTCTGCCTCCCAGTTTTCAATCAGTAAGAAAGCCCGGGGAGAGACTTTGTCAGTGAGCCCTTTATCATTATTCCAAAGGAAAATGTTTGAGCAAAAGAAAGGAGCCCAGGAGCTGAAAAGAAGAATGATTACTTTGAACTCAACTCAGAGATGGTCGGGAAGATTGTAATAATTAGACCAGCAATGAAGTGAATGTAGTGGATAAGTAGGAAAACTGTAAAGCATCAGTCCCACTAGATGTAACTTTTGACACGAGCTGTGGTTAATGGGTGAAAAGACTGGAAGCTTGCTCACTGTGTTGACCTGATGACAGAACTATAAAACGTTAAACCCAGCATTATGCCATTAAAGTTTAGAAGAACACCAAATGGACTGAATAATTGTAAGCATTTTCTGTTCTTATTAATATCTGTATACACATTTCCTGATGTAAATTAGTTCTAGATAGTGTACAATCAGAGTTATTTTAAATGTTAGGTGGAAGGAGTTTTATCCATGACTGCTGTATGTGATAATGATATTAAAGTAATAAATTACTCTTTGTTAGCTGTAATCTAAATGTGCATTCATTATATTTTTTTGTGTGTGTGTGTGTGTATATGTGTGTATATGTGTGTATATATATATATATATATATATATATATATATATATATATATATATATATATATATATATATATATATATATATATATATATATATAGTTTCACTTCATAATCTCAAAATGCAGAAATACCGAATTTCAGCATTCCGAGACCATGAAGCCAAACCATTCACAATACCGAAACCCACAGTCACGAACATACATACACCATACACCACATAACACACACACCATTCCACCCACAGCACACAAACCACGCAACCCTAGACTACATATAAGCAAGGGGGCTGTGCCCCCCTACATCCCCCCACTTATATATACCAACTCCGAGATCGCACATAACATAAAAAAAAAAAACAGACACCATGGCATTCTCCACTCGCTTGCACAGAAATACACATCATACAACAAATCCAACACTCACATTCATATTTATACCTCCCTACCCTTACCCACACATACAACGTACAAAAACACACAGAAACACTCACTCACCTGCATTTTCAGGCATTATAAGACTACACGCAATGTACCGAAATTCTTAAGCGCGTATTCGAAATATTCAAATTCGCTCTTATGCACTTTCGGCATTCATTTTATAGGAGTGGATGTTTGGGTTATAATGTTTTCAGCTTAAGCTATAAGTTATTATTTTAAGCAAAAGGCTTTAGAAAACATCAGTTCAGTAAAAATAAAAAAGTGCATTAAGAAATGAGGAGTTAATCTAAAAAGTAAATAGTTATGAAAGCAATTGCTTCCACAGCAACACAACAGTATTCGTTAAGCATACACTGCATGGTTTATTTTTTTTAATTGTTATCCAGTATGCCTTAGTATATTTAGTATTTTTTTATTTCTTGAGTATCGGATAGAGATGAGAAGAAGCAACTATATACAAGACCAGCCTGGCACTAATTATTGTGGGCATATAAGATAAAATGTGAAAACATGTATTCAAAAGAACTGTCATGTAATGTATGGGAGTTAAAGCTTTTTAGCAGAATCGCTACTTCGTCAACATTAAAATGAAATGTTAATGGCCTTGCAAAAAAGAAAATATTGCAAACTATACTAATAAGTGTAATATACAAATAGCAATGTCATGGGTGATATATTTGGGTTGAAATGAGCTTGTGAATGAGCTTGTGAATTTGACAAAAAGGACTTTTAGCTGTACATTATTCAG
Organism: Protopterus annectens; assembly: GCF_019279795.1. Taxonomy (NCBI): domain Eukaryota; kingdom Metazoa; phylum Chordata; order Ceratodontiformes; family Protopteridae; genus Protopterus; species Protopterus annectens. The sequence goes on along the minus strand of NC_056746.1, from coordinate 921,852,224 downwards.
CAGAATATCACAGAAAAAGGAAAAGTGGAATAATAATAATAATTATAAAAGGGATCCAGCAGTGAAAGAAGAAGAAGATGAAAAAAGGGCAAAAATGAGCAATTTGTGGTAGCAAGGGGTTACTGACAAGGGAGGAAAAGTTATGCTGGAATGTACTTATATTCTGCCTAAAATTACTGTTATAGGGGGTGGAGCCTGAATGGCCAACTGAAAGCAGCAAAATTTCAGAGCTCCATAAACTAGTAAAATAAATAAGGAAAATGTTATTTTCAGGAAAAAAAAATGCAAAAAACTTACAGATAAATGACTGAACTATTTAAATACTAAATTTGGTGGATTCCTATAAAAATGTTCTAGTCAAGGAATTTGGAGATATACTCAGTCACTGAAAATGAACAACTCAAGGAATTCTCATCCTGATACAGCTTTAAAGAAAGAGCTACAGTTGATGACAACTACCTTACAGGAACTGTCTCTGAAGATGGATGGTTTCAAAGATGGATTTAGAAATCCTCAGATTAAACTCTCAAAAACAGACTGATACCCTCAATAAACTACTACAGCAGCATCAAACAAAAATAATAAATATAGAATCCTCCCTAAATAACATTGGAGGGAGACTCAAAGAAGAAAAATCACAAAAAGGGTATTTGCTTAAACAGAATGCATGGCTGCTTAACAAGGTAGATGAGTTAGAAAACAGGGAAAGGAGAAATAGCATAAGGATCTTCGGACTGCCGGAAAAGACAGAAGATGAGGACATAATTTCATTTTTAACAACTTGGATGCCTGAATTTGTAGACTTGAAAAAAGGGTTCTCATTTGGAATTGAAAGGGCACACAGAGCACTGGGGAAACCTGCTTCTAACTCAAAAAATACCCTTCTGACATCAATAGTTATAAAGTTTCTTTCGTATCTGGACAAGGAATTAATTTTAAAATCTGCTTGGAGGAAATCACTTTTAAAATATAATCAAAACCTGATAAGGTTTGATAATGACTACTCCAGCAGAATAATAGAACAAAGAAAAAAAGGTCTGGCCAATAATACTACTAAAACAAAACATCAAGGCACAGTTTGCCTTTCCAGCCAAGATAAAAATCCTATATGCCAACGAGATGAGAACCTTTAATGACTTAGAAGAAGCTTCTTCATTTATTAAAAATAACAATGTGATTTCTATCCCAGAGGACATGGACTGGATATCCCCATCTCTCAAAAGAATAAAATAAATGAATGCTTGGACTGATGTTAAAAAGATAAAAACAAAAGACTGATTCCAAAATAACTGTTTCAAAAAATAGATGTCTCAACTAATTTTCTCAAAGAATCGACTATAATATAAACAATTATCTGTAGCTATCTAAAATGAGAAAGTATCCTTTGTATGGACTCAACACAAAAAGATACTTAATCTATTAAGAAACCTTTAATATCTATTTCAGAACCTTTAATATCTATTTCAGAATGGATGAAGAGTCAAATAATTTCCCACAGGTGCAGGTAGGTCAAGATAGGTTACTTTAATATACTAGGGAAAATGGAAATTATGTAATACTTAACATAAACATTTGCAACATATAATATATACATGGTCTTCTTATTGAATCTAATGAATACTTCCCTTGTTTTCAGTTTACTAGTGTCTCTTGAGTAATTTAAGTATTAATTAATTTGGTTAAATGAGGCACTATTTATTGGTTGTATGCTTTAAATTTGTTAAGTTAATGTCATGGATAAACATAGTAGTGCCTGTCAGTTTGGTTAAATATCTGTTGCTGCATTTATTGGCTTATTTAGCTAAAATAACATTCATAAAACCTCCCACATTTGCTTACTTATCAAAATATAGGATGACTAGCCTGCTGGCATATTTAAATTATCATATGTATAAGTATAGCTATATTCACAAGTTTCTCAGGTAATTATTGCTAAATATGCTGTCTTGATTAATCTAATATGGCGAGTGTGAATGTTGCCGCATCTGCCAGCTGGTTAGATGCTGTTGCCGTTGTCACTGAGGTGTTTGGAGTGATGTAGAGTGATGAATCGTGTTTGCCTGTCAGAATAGACATTGGCATTTTGTAGTCTTGCTTGGGATAAAATGGTGTGAATTAACACTGATAAACTTGACAGCTTGCTTGTGTCATGCTGTTGTGCTTGCGAACTTATTGGTTGTGGCCTAGAGTGGCTATTTTAGTTTTTCCCCTGTTCTCACTCTGGCTTTGTGTTTTTTTTTTTCCAAATTCGCACTCATTACATAAAAGGAGGGAAACTTAAGTTAGTAAAATTATGTTCGTGAGCAGGAGAAGTGAAGCTTTATGTTTCAAATGCCCCATGAGCCTCTTAGACTGCATTGCATCAATCAAAGGGTAGGATTTGACTTCACTTTATTTCCCATGGCAACAGGGAAACCATGACAACAGCATATAACAGCTCTGCAGAGCTTCAGAGGTGAATCTCGGCTATTGGCTAATAAATAAAAATTTTTTATTTTTCTTCTTTTTTATAAGCAGCTCCGTGTTCAAGGAGTTATTATGGACTTCCATGTTGGTAATAACGTTACTTGTTTATCATAAATTTCAACTGTAAATTGATTTATGTCAGACTATTAACATATAGACACACAAACACTAGGAACTCGTATCCTGTTATGAGGAATGATTGCAGCTTGCATACAATAGTTAGTTTACATTTTAGGGATTTATATAGTAATGCTTTGAAGGAGACAGTAATCGGGGTACTCACTATATTATACTGTCCCTTAGCTTAGAAATAGACTAAACAGATATATCAACTACCCAGAAAATTTACTTAGAGCATCTAAGCGTATGACATACAGTTGGTACATAATAAGAAATTGTCTTACTGAAACTCTCTTACTTAGAGACAGAACTTGGCAACATAGACTTTCTATAATATTAGTATTATTTTAACACGTAATGAAAGATGTGCATAACATTGTATGTTAAGGAGAATTATGTTGATCTCCTCTCAAGTATAAACAAGTTAAGGTAATTGCCTGGATTTGAATTCTCAGTATTTGAAACCCATCTTGACCATGTATGGTAAATATGATGACACCAATGGAACTAATGTTTTTATACTGACAATAAACTTGCAAGGTTATTCAGGGAAATAAATATGAGTGATTTTTTTTGGAAACTATCTAATTGCAACTTGTCATAATATGAAACAAGTAGTTTCTGAATTAACAGCAGTCATTCAACCAAACCATTTTAGTACCTGGCAGACTGTACAATCTTAAAACTATTTATATTTTACTTCAATATTGACTTTGCCTTTCTATGGTAATTAATAGACAAATAAGAGAAGTTTGATATAGGATTGGTTTGCCTGTTAGACCATATCCAGAAAGGATATAAACAATGTTATTAATAGATACATTAGGATAATCTGTTGATTCTAACTTATAACAGTATTGCTATCACACTAATAAGTGTTGTATATGGAAACTTCTCTTATATGGAAAGGGGAAAGAAGGAAAGGGGGAAAAAGAGCTTACTGTATCTGAAATGTACTAATATTTAATAATGTCTATATACTGAAGTTTTGATAATTTAAACATGCCAGTAATGAAACAAGATAACTATGTATATCAGCAAGAGTGATGAATATCATCTCTGACTTGTTTAATTTATTACACAGTCTGTAATTACTAGATACAAACTCTGCTATTATTATATATATATATATATATATATATATATATATATAAGAGAGAGAGAGAGAGCTATATAGAATAGTAATGATTTTTTTCTTAGTATTTGGGGAAATGTTGTATAGCCCTTTTTAAGTGTAACATCTTTAGTATTGTATCATAAACAGCACAATCTCTTATCATGATCAGCTTGGTCAATACCCCTGGATAAATGTTTTAAGTGTAACATCTTTAGTATTGTATCATAAACAACACAATCTCATATCATGATCAGCTTGGTCAATACCCCTGGATAAATGTAAACACTAATTGTATCTATAATATGAATATTACAAGAAATCTAATAAGCCAAGCTTGTTCATAATGTACAAATACTAAATGCCTATTGGCTTTAATTAAACTTAAGGCCTATTAATCTATCACTAGAGAAACTGAAAGAAGATAAATCTTTTTTGTTCTCCCATCAAGATCACAGATTTGGAATTCAAACCAGAATTGACAGAATGTTTATTGCTCAAGATTTAAATTCAAAAATCATAAATTTCTCAATCATCCCTTTCCCTTTCTCGGATCACAACTCTTTAATCTTGAAATTTCAAATTGAGTTCAAGCCATTAATATTTTCTTCTTGATGCAGTCCGACATCACTACGTGGAACATTTTTAAAAAAAAGAGAGCACATATACTGATTGTCTGGACACAAAATCTATTAATATAAAAAAATACCAGAATTAAAACTAGAGCTACAAAAACCTATATCATACAAAGAAATTACTGACAGAATAAAAGAAGGCAAAAATAATAAAGCACCAGGAATAGATGGCATAATTTATGGAAATATATAAACTTTTCCCTTCAACGATAATATCCCTCTTTCATAAAACTATTCACAAACTGTAATACCACTTTCTTGGAAATATTTTTTAATCACTCCAATCCTAAAGGAAAATAAAATATCAAATATTTGTACTTCATAAAGATCCATATCATTATTAAATAATGATTATAAGATATTTGACAATTTTAGCCAATAGAATGAAAATACCATTAACTAAAATAATAATAATGACCAAACTGGATTTATTTACAATAAAAACACACATGATAATATTAAAGGATACTTTCTCTCATGGATTGCGTAAATAAGGAAAATAAAGAAAAACAGAATTGGTTTAGACATGGAGAAAGCTTTCGATCTATTCAGAACTCTAGAACTATTTGAATTTCCTACTTTCTTTGTTTATCTATTAAAGAATATATATATATATATATATATATATATATCTAACTTATGTCAAACTAGGCCCTTTTACTTCTGAATCTATTTATATAACAAAAGGTACTAAAAGCTGTACCATGTCTCTGATTCTGTTTGCTTTGGCCATTGAAATACTGGCAGATTCAATACGCAATAATTTAAAGATAAGATGAGTGGATGTTTATGATCAGTATACTTCTAAAGTAATGCTCTTTGCTGATATATTATTAACCTTATCTAATTCTAAAGAAACCTTAGAAGAACTGAATATATTGATTGAGAAATTTTATAGGACTTCAGGTCTTCAATTTATTAGATCCAAAATCAAAATTTTTAGTGTTAAATAAAAAGAAATACAGGTTAAGGGAAATCACATCACAGGGAAACAAGAATCTACTCTAAAGTATTTAGGAATAGAGTTATGCAAAGATTTAAATTAAATTACTTCAGTAAACTATAGTAATATCGTTAACACAATTAAAATGTGTTGAAAATGGAATAAAATAGTATTAACATTTGAAGATAGATTGCAATTAATAAAACTGGTTTCACTACCTAAGATTCTTTATGTAGCTTTAGCAATACAGTTACTTCCTGAAAGAAAAGTCCTTAAAGAAATAAATACATGTTTAATAACATTTTTATGATTCCCCAATTGAAACATATATAAAGGCATCCATATCTAAAAATATTACAGATTGGATAAATCCTAATTATTCCACCAACTGGAAAGAGTTATTGACGATGATATCAATAAATTTAATTTACTAAAAAAAATTGAATATCCGATATAATAAACCCTGGTGTATACTAAGTATCAGTATGCAATACAACCTAACAAAACTCACTAAAACACATTTGATCAATTATTATATTCATTCAGAAGTCACAATACAAATACAGATTTAAAGCTCTGGATTGACCACACCATTCATCATAACAAAGAACTATCCACATAAAATATATAGTAAAATAATTCTTTGACCGCTTAACACCATTCATCATAACAAAGAACTAGCCACATAAAATATATAGTGAAATAATTCATTCTTGGGAACAAAGGGGATTTATCTGTTGGTTTCAATGCAATAAGGAACTAAAAGTTTTGGATATACAATACAAATAAAAACAATATATAAAATTTCACAACAGGTTGGTTAACTTTACAAAGCATTCCGATGTACTCTCGACTTATGCAGAATAATTAATAATTCCTCTTTTAAAGGCACACTAAAACTCCAAAATTACTTGTATGGAATCATATATAATGATTATAACATAAAAATAGTATTTCAAATTTTTACAAAGAATTAATAAAATATAAAACGCCAAAAGTATCATATTGGAAGTATATATCAAAAGGATGCTCATTGTAGTTAATTGAAGAAATCAAATCAAATATCTTATCAGTAAAGCATACATCTGTTACAAAATATTGGAAAATATTTAACTGGCAATACAGAGCATTTTTAACCCCAGATAAAAATGAATAAAATCAATTATTCTACAAAGGGAATATGTTAGAGATATGAGCAAGCACATAAAGCAGATTGAAATCATATTTTCTATGATTGTGTTAAGACATAATTGGAATGGAATTGATAACTTCCTACAAGCTGTATTTAATGAATCTTTTATCTTATCCAAGGCTCTTATTCCATTCAATGTAAATGAAGGCCCTCACTTAAATAAAAAAAAAAAAAAAAACATGTATTTGTTATGGACAATCTCAAGGAAAGGTATAACTAGAAGATGGAATACAAACACAATACCAACTCGGAAGACTTCTACACTCTTCTGAAGACTACAGCATTGATGGAAACCAAAATTTAAGAACTGAGAATCTACCCTAGGCCATTGGTCAACAATCTATGGAAAAAAGTTTTAGCATTGATAGACACTATGCAACACTAATTAGATACACTCTGAGAACTAGATAGACACATCTACAAAGTTATTGTAAGAATTGCATATTGTTATTGTTGCCAGACTGATGTAAATATTGTACATAGTTATTTAAAATGTCATGTATAAAATACTATGGAATATATATAACATTATTTGAAAATCAAAAATATTTGAGGAAAAAAGTAAAATTACTGTTATAGAACTTATGAGCATTTTGGGAGAAATAAGCTTTTAGCAGGGAATATTATTTATATTTGGAGACTGGAAACCAATTTACTATCCTGAGGATGTATCACGGAGACCTAGAAGGGAAAATACAACAAGAGAGGGTAGATTTCCGAAGAAATATATAAGAATATTTAGCATAGAAGATGGATATGAATTCAGTGGAAGGAACTCCAGATAGAATTTACATATTACTTCACAAGATACAATCACCAGACAAGATTGAATAGAAATTTATATTTTGCTTTTATTTAGTTTGCATAGAATAGCAGCCGCCTAGGGTGCTCAGCACAGTAACCTCTGTGCCCTATATTTCTATAGGGGTATAGAAATTTATATTTTGCTTTTATTTAGTTTTGATAGAATAGCAGCCGCCTAGGGTGCTCAGCACAGTAACCTCTGTGCCCTATATTCCTATAGGGGTAGTAACATTAGGACAAGTGTGTATCAGAAATGCAGAGCACACAGTTTAACCGATTTATGCACTGCACCCACATGCAGACATTTCAGACAGCACACCAAATTTGAACATTCTCATATATATGTATATGTTGCTGTGATGCACTACACAGTTTTACTAAGCGCTATACAGAGACAAGTTAACTATTATGCAGGACTGAGCAGTGGAAGTCATACATGTTTTTTAACAGCACTGGCCTCATTATGTCAACCCCATGTTCTTCTCCCCAACCCTAGAGACCACCTAATTCCACAAAACCCTCCAAAGATACTTATTCCAAATATCAAATTCCAGTAACCCCATAAAAACTGTTCCCTTCATCCAAAAAAAAAGTTTAGTCACTATTAATGATTGTAGTAAAAGAAACAAAATCACTGACTTTCACACTTGAATCTCCTGTTACACCACTGACATTCTAGATATCTCAAAAATCTGGTTATAAATCAAATACAAGGAAACACTATTACCAGACAACAAAATAATCAGACCTGGCATACAGGACAAAAAAGCAGAGGGTGTAGCCATCCTTTTTCTCAGTTCCTATAATTTCGCATCCTACATTAATATAATACCCATATTTCAAAACTCTGTAGTGTATAACGTTCCTAAAGTTGAACAACCAAAAATGTTTATGTATTTCTGCTCTCTACATCCCTCCAGGTAACAAGTTAGCCATACAAGACATAATATAAGGGCTATCTACTCGGCTGTTTTCACCTGCCCTTCCCAAGCAATATGTCCTGTACAAACACTGACTTGATTCAGCTCTACTTGTGTTTAACTTTGTGAATTAAGTATAATATTTAACCTCTCCCTGCATTATTGTTTATGTTTGACTCTGTAAGGTCACTTGCACACCTCTGAGCCAGACCTTTGCCCCCCCCTATATTTTTTTATGTCCTTGTATTTCTGTGACATTTTCCTCTCTCCTACTTTTGCCTCTTGTGTCTCTCCCTTAATTTCTTCACTCTCAGCCTGTCTTTTTACTTCTAACCAGTTCATACCCCTTCTACTGACTTTGCCTAGCCCTGTTCTCCTGGGTTACCCTTAACTGCCTTTATCTCTTTCCCATGCATTCCCTTTCAGGTTGGTCAGTTCTTATACTCGCGTTTTCTTTTCTAGTCTAGTTCCCTAGCGGCTGCATTCTCAGCCAACCATTTCTCCTCTACATATTGTTTTCTTCTCTCAAACTTAAAACTTGCTCCCCATTAACTGACAATCTTCCATATTTCTTCCTAAAAACTGCTGCTTCATCTGTACCATATCCTGTCTCTATCCTCATAAACCGCTCTATCACTGAACCAACTGTTCCTATTCTTTGTAAAAAGTTCTGTACTATACCTATTCACAAAGGTGGAAATTCCATAGAACGTTCTAACTTTTAACCTATTGCCATAATTTCTCCCCCCTCAAAAATGCTGCATCTGCAAACAACTCATGGCCCACCTCACTCATGAGAACCTGATCACCCCTACCCAGCATGGCTTCTGCCCACACTGTAACACCTCTACTGCTCTCATTTCCTTTATCAGTACTAGCTAGAGATAATGGTAAACTTGTGTCCTGTCTCTTCTTTGATCTGTCAAAAGCCTTTGATACTGTCTACCACCCTGTACTTCTCTCAAAGCTTTCCCAACTTGACTTTTCCACAGCAACAGTCTCCTGGTTTAAGGGCTGTCTTTTGGATCAGCAGCAGTCCATCAAGTGGCCCTCTGGTGTTTCTTTTTTTCTCCCCATCAAAACTGGCATCCTACAAGGCTCTCTTCTTGGACCCCTTCTTAATATCTTTACTAATGAGCTACACAAATCCAGACCCCAGTCTTCCCTCATACAGTATGCTGATGACTCTACTATTATATTAGTAGCTGACAATTTAACTGAACTACTCACCCTCACACAAACATCGTTCAGACATACTGAAACATGGCTTACTAATAATCGGTTTATATTTAATCCTGAAAAGACAAAACTCCTACTTTTCCTTCCAAAACCCCTTTACCACCTCAAATCCTCATTTAACATCTTTTCACTGAATAAAACTAGCATCACCCCTGTAAGCCAGACTAAGCTCCTTGGAGTAATCATAGATGACCAACTGAAATTTGACCTTCATATACATCATTCTATAAAGAAAACCCACCGAAAGCTTGGTCTACTATAGAAAAATAAAAGGTTCCTCGCCCCTGACTCCAGAATCTCACTAGCAAATGCTTACCTTATTCCCAGCCTTTTCTACACCTCACAAATTTTTACAAATCTTCAGTCTTCTCTTCTCACTAAACTTAAAACTACCTATAGCAAAGTAGCTAGATTTGCTGATAATCTGCCATCCAAATAACACCGTGGTCATGCCCTTAGATCACTCAATTGGCTAGAGTTCCCTAACCAACTTAATTACCCAAATGCTCGTCATCCTTCCATCATTTAATAAGCCTTCTTCCTGCCCTAGCTTGTGCTCACTAGTCTTATTTTATATCCCTCACCAATCTCTTAAGGAGCTCGGTTCAATATTTGTTACAGATTCATAAAACTAAAAAATCTCTCGGACAGAACCTATATAGCTACTCACCCGCCATTCAATGGAACAAGCATCCCATGACCCTGAAAAGCATACCTCAAGTCTACAAATTCAAGAGATCTCTCAAAGAATATCTGAACCACACCTGGATATGTCAGTGTAACCACCCTACCTGAATCTACTTCTTACTCTATCTTTTTTTTATTCTTCTCTCCGTCTTCACCCCTGTTTCCTCCCTTTACTTTGTTTTCTTCTCCACCTAACCTGCTTCTTCAACCGAACAGTTGCCTAACTCTCTTCTTACTACTTCTCCTCTCTACATTTAACTTCTACTGTACTATACCTTAACCTATTACTAACAATTTCCACCTTCTGTTGATTGCAACTGGTCTGCATACTGCATTTCACTATACACTATTCTACAAGTCTGTTCCACCTTTATGTATATCTGTTTATATATAATATACTTCAGTCTCTCTTGTTCTTTTTATTATTGAATTTTATATTGCTAACCTTACCATATTATACATATATTGAAATATGTATCTTTTCATATTTGTACTATGGAGCTTTTCTCCCTGGGCCTGTGCTGAAAAAGGGCTTTGTCCCAGTTGGACTTTCCTGGTCAACAAATGTTAAATAAATAAGTAAATCATCACTAATAAGACAACAATATTAGGAGACATCTTACTTTCCATAATTCTATCTTGAAATCCATATGGCTTCATACACCTCATTGCTACATTTACAAGATATAACAAACCTAATGATAAAGGCTCAATACAAGACTAGATTGTGATTGCTGATCCATACAAATATACCTCTTCTGGAACACTTATAGACTGATCACCTCCCCACAGATACAAGTAGGCCCATCACCCATCTAGGTAAACATTCTATGTACAAAACTATTTATAATCTTCCCAAGTCCAGCTGTGACTCCTTCATAACCAATTTAAGGACCCTTAATTGAACAATCTTGAAAACATACCCTTCAAAGAGGCTGTTCAAACTTTCAACACCATATTCATGAATACTTTGAATTTCTACAACAACTTTAAACAATTCCAACCATGCCCCCTGGCTGTCTAGTAACATCAAAACATTCATGCAAAATGGAGAGAACTCCTGGGAAATGGCAAAAATCAAAAAACAAACCGGAGCCTGCAATGATCTAAAGAATTATGTAACCTTACAAAAATATATACACATTGATAAAAAAAAAAAAAAGTTTTACAACAACTTGCAATTTAACCACAGCTATAGCCCCAAGAAATTCTGGCCCTCAAAATATTTTGTAAATTTTATGAAAATCTATATAAAGCATAGAAATGTGGAAATCAAGAAAAAGTACAAATGGAAATGTTTATGGAAGAATTAAATGTGCTAAGGTTAGAGGTAGATGAAACACGACTAATAGAAGAGGAGATTATATAAAAATGGTGGTATATAACCAATCTAAAGGAAAGTCTCCAGGAGCAGATGGTATTCCTGTAGGAGGTTAGAAGCTAGGATGAAAAAAATGATAAACATCTGGAAATTGTTTAACAGTATTTTAAAAGGAGGAGAAGTACCAGCATCCTGGAAGAAAGTTCCAAAGATGGTAATGACCCATCAGATCCAGCTTCATATAGGCCCATTTTGATTCTAAATCATGATTATAAACTGTTTGTGTATAATGGCTAAAAGAATAGCAAAGGTGATGCCAAAATTAATAGATATGAATCATCTTGGTTTTGTGAAGGGGAGGCAAACATTTGATAACATTAATAGAACAGCAATGATCTATAGGGAAGCAGAATACAAGAAAATACCACTGTTGTGTGTGGGTCTTGATGCAGGGAAATAATGTGACAGAGTAAGCTGGGATTTTATTAGTAGGGCAGTGGAAGCATTTGCATTCCCTGGTAAAACAATAAGGTTGATTAGGAGGATATCTGAGGGATTGGAGGTGAAAAGTAAAGTTGGGGGGTCCTCTCTGATAAGTTCTGTTTGAGCACAGAGGAGCCAGGCAGGGGTGTCCTCTTTCCCCTTTGTTAGTTGTATTATATTTAGAACCACTAGCAAAGAAAATAAGGGACTCAGAATTTCAAAGATATAATTGGTATGGTAAAGAAAAATGTTGGCTTTATTTGCAGATGATATTTTGTACCCGATAAAAATTGAAAAGGACACTTCAGTGTTGTGGAACATTCTGAGACTCTTCCAGGTCTTTTCAGGATGCAAAATTTATGAAAAGAAAACAAAAGCAATAGTCGTAAACTATGCACATGTGCATGAACTGTTTCAGCAATACCCATATTTATGGGGACATGATGATAAAATGAAGCACTTAGGAGTATGAGTTAAAAAATAAATTAGAAGCTCTGTTTTATGGATATGGATAGCAAGATACAAGCAGTGAAAATGATTTTAGTTCCTTTAGTTTTATACACAGGCCAAGTGTATTTGTTTCAAATAGGAAAAGATGTGGATAGCAATTAATAAAGAGTTGAAGAATTTAATCTTGGCAGGGAAGAGGATGATAAATTGATCTCTCCAAACGGGCAAAGTGGTTTGGGATTACCTGATTTAAAAGGGGTATTTCAGAGCTACACGGTTAAGGTTCCTGTACATAGCAAAAGCAGAAAGCTATAATTCAAACTGGAAAAGGGTGATGATGAAACAAAGAGGAATTTCAAAAAGGGATTTTGGATGCAGATCCTTAAGGAGAGTAACGATAACCATACAGAATATTACATTCATAAAATAGCAGAAAGAATTCTAAGAACTAAGCCAATGTGGGAATGAAAAAAAATGGGATTCTGCCAATAGGGATGATTGCAATTGGGGGCTGTAGAAAATGGGGAAGAGGGGGCTGGAATTTACTGGAGAAAACTGGCAAATGAACCCAAGGTATTGCCAGCAAATAATTACAAAGGGAAAGGTAACAGAATGGGAAGAGGCCAATAATTCATTTGGACTAGGGTATAGATTGTCTTCCCTACTAAGGATTGGTTAAACACCAGCACTGGTAGAGTTTTAAGTAGAATCTAGAACAGAATCTATTGTTAAAAAGGGATAATTAGTAGGGCATGTAAAATAGTGCATGATAACTATAGTAATCAATCAGAGGAGGTTAGAAATGATTGAGAAGAGCGATTGGATAAATAATTCACAAAGAAATAATGGAAGTATATATGTATGGCTTCTAAATATAAAACAAAGTCTCTAGAATGTTTAGAATCTTTTCTTGCAAGTGTCTGCATTGTTTTTTTGTATATACCAATCAGACTCCAAAGATTTTTTTCTTCTGGTAGATTGCAAATGTTGGAGGTATGATGGGGAAGAAAGAGGTAATCGGGAACATATTTTTGGGAGTGTAAAGAGTTGGTGGATTTTAAAATTCTTTGTAGGCTACTCTGTCAAAAATACTAGATGAGCAAATTGGTGTGACTAAGGAAATTTGCGACTAAGGAAATAATTTTTGAGCTGTGATACAGAATTAGAATTGCTTACACATAGTAAAGCTTTGCTGAATTTAATTCTGGTGGCTGCCAAAACAGCAGTTCCTAGAAAATAGAAATCTGCCTATACTAACCACACGGAAATAGTGAATATAGTAAGAGAGAAAGAACAACTGATAGTGGGATCTTTAGAAAAGGGCAGGAGCAAATTACGTAGAAAAATGGGACTTATGGGAACGATAAATGTAAAATAATAATTTTGGGGGAAAATGAGGTTTAAGGGAAGGCAGGAATTGAATGAGCTATGTAATGTTCTATTGACAATGACTGTATAGAAGATTATATGTGATGTATAATGTTTTGCAACTGAAAGCATGTCTGTATAGTTTGTTTTCATTTATATAAATAAATGTCGTAAGTGATAATTCAATAAAGATGCTTCTTGGTTAAAAAAAAAAAAAACACTCTGGCCTTTTGTCAATAAAATACTTCGCTCAGAAACTAAAAAGCAGCCTAGCCCCTCCCACAACAGTTACGACCTCAGTGCAGACACTCTTTTCAATTCATACTTCATAGAACAAAACAGCCATTGCCAAGAATTTACCCTCTAAAAACTCCTCACATTCCTCAAACTCCTGTCAGTAACCCAGCTACTCTCACTTCAAAACCTGTCTCAAATCATACTGTCAAAAATTGGCTACTAAAACTCAAGCCTCTGCTGACAACCTTCCAGCTGAATAACTCAAGATAGCAGCTGATGTTGTAGTCCATCCAGTCTCTGTCTTAATAAATAGATCAATTATTGAATCAGATGCGCCCTCACTCTAGACAAGGCCCACAAGGTCCTACATTACACAACTTCACAAATGAGACAACTCAACTGAAGGATCCCACTACAGAGCTATCGTTGTCCTCTACCTGCTCTCAGAAATGTTGGAAAATGTATTCCCAAGCAACTGTTTCCTTACTTACAACATAAAATGTTTGTAAGCACCACTCAACATTGTTTTTCCAACATGCACAGAGTGCAACCTCTGCCCTATTTACCTTTCTGGACACTCTCAACAAAGTAAGGAATGATGGCAAACTTGCCTTCAGATTATTCCTAGACTTGTCTAATGCCTTTGATATTGTATCCTTCACCAATTGTTCTCTGTTGGTCTATAACAATAACTCTTCAGTGGTTTAAAGCTACCTGACTGACAATAACTAGTCTGTCAAATGACACAATATTACCTATCCTTTCCTGTGTATTTACACAGGAGTGCCCCAAAAATCTATTATTAGCCGTTTCCTACTCCACATATTTATCCTAAACCTTCAGACCTTTTCCTAGGAAGCCTCCTTAACCTAAAATATTGATTGGCATAGTAGCAAATTAGCAGGAGAATAATCTACACGTTCCAAAGCAGATAACACAAGAAGCTTTCAGTTGAAATGAAAACTGACTTTATAATGCTGGGCTACTTCTAAAGGCTATTGAGACCAACCTTTCAAACCATTTTTCTTAACAGCACCAAAATCAAAATTAGTCCCTCATACCAAACTGATAGAGGTTATAAGCAATGACAATTTAAAATCTAACCTACATATTCATTATAATAATAAAAAAAAACACTAGTCCCTACTTATCTCCTACTTAATCTCCTATACTGAGCATCCTGCCTCACTAACATTCAGTCCAATGTAAAAGCCAAATTAGAACAATGCTATAATAATGTAGCTAAATTTGCTGCTAGCAAACCTTAGCAATCCCACCACTGACATTAGAGAGCTAAAAGGAGTCAAACTTTCCCACCACTTGACATATATACTGAACTAAACTGTGGTGGTGGTGGTGCTGCGGTAGCATTGTTGCCTCACAGTAAGACGTCTTGTTCGATTCTCAGCTAGAGCATCTTCTGTGTGGAGACATGCGTGAATGGGCATACCTTCGTTGAAGGTTGTGCTCCAGGGCTGGCAACTCGGCATGTAAAAATCTACTGCCAATCATTAGTGGACCGGAGTTCCGCTGTGGTGACCCCTAACCGGGAAAAGCCGAAAGACATAACAACAACTTGTTACCCATAATATTGCATATAATTCTTTACCCTGCCGTACTCTTATTACTATTTTTCATAGCTACCGACCCAACACAGCCCTTCAATCCAATGATAAACTTCTCACTATCAACAAACCACTAAAATCAGCTGGACAAGCTATGTATGCAAATTGTGTATCAAAGACCTGGAACTCTGTACCAACAACGCTTAGGAGCACATTCGACCGAGAGTATTTTAAATAATTTCTAAAAAAAACATACTTAGCCAAATACTGGCTTTGCTCTTGCTATATACCAGGATAATCTACACCTAAACGTCTACTCTAGTAAAGCATAAACAGACTACCTATGAGAGCTCACTTAGTCTACTATTCCAGAGATTAGCTTAAATACCCAAGATCAGATTGCTCTGATTTTGAGGATGCAGAACATTTTTTTTTACTGTACAAGGGCATTACCTAAATGGGACTAAATCTTGCACTGTTATTTCCTCTGACGTTACAGAAATGTTTATATGCCGACCATGGCCAACCATGGAACTGAAATATTGCACATGTTGATTTTTATTCTGGTTTCTGTTTTGTACTTTTTATGGAGAGACAGATGTGCAGAAGTGCACACAGGTGCAGGTTTTACTTTGCAATATTTTAAAAGACTGGCTTACAAAAAATTTGTGGCCAGTTTAATCTTACTTTGAGTTCACCATTGTAGTTTAATTTAATTACCATTGTAGTTCAACTTAATATGTGTGTGACTTATAGCGTGTTTTTCTTTATACAACCTCATTAATGCCTTTTTTGATTGTTGTGTTCAGGTCCCTTTCTTAATGTATAACTGATGTTGATGCTATTCTTTTTCAATAAACTACATATTAATCAATCTATATAACAGCTAAGTTCTCACCTGATGTCACTTCTTGACAAAGGACCTAAACTGCATACTCACACTTTCCACTATTACAACTATTTTATAAAAATCTCACACTACAATCTGACTCTTCCTGCTACTATGCTTATGACCTTCTATATTCTCTCCATTTCATCCAATTCCCACTCACTACAGTACACTATAACACATTTTCTTCTGTTTTCCTGTACTATTATCTCTTCCTTACCAAAAATGTTTTTGTTTCAACTGATGATCTTATTTGTTAAACTATAAAATACCATCTTGAACTGGTAATGTACCACATTTCTGAATGTTATGATTTGTGTTCTGTCATTCTTTTCTTTATAACAACTGTCTTCGTAGAAATCTCTTTGCAATGGAGCTTTTCTCCCCAGGCCTCCACTAAGATGGGTTCCACCACTCAGTCAGGCATTTCCAGTAAACCAGTGTCAATACACAGATTAATACAAGTAAAATATTACCCATTACTGCCTACCAGTCCTCATTTCTATTTCCTTAGGACTTTATACTCAGTGACTGACATCACTGTTTTGCCATATTACAGATGTATGTTATGCTATAATGCAAAAAGCTTTTCCACTACTTATGGGTGAGTTATAGTTCCTTAATGTGCATTATTTGAAGCAGGTGTCTTTGTGCTTGCGTGTGTGCATATATGGATACATGACATTTACTCTGCAACGCATTTCATCAACAAAAAACATCACAATTGATCAAAGACTCACTTCATTGAAAACTGCTAGTGGTTTTGGAACATAGGAATTACAATGCAAATTAATATTGATCAGTTTTTGTACCTCGCTAATGTTGGCTGTTGTGTTGTATCTCTGTCTTTGGGTTCAGTCTGTGAGGAGTTTTCTCTTTTCTGTGCAATTTTGCAAACGTTAGTAGACTTAAATATGTGGTAATTGCAAATGGGGCCTTGCCTATGAAAAAAAATGTTTTGGAGAGTTATTTGCTGTATATGAAGTTTTATATGCAGTGCAGTTTGACTATGTGTTTTTAATTAAATGTGTATATGTATATGATGAATTTTGAATTTTCCCCAACATTTTTTGATTAGATGAAAAGTGTCTTGGATAAAAAAGTAATAGAATGTATATGTATATATATATATATATATATATATATATATATATATATATATATAATGTGTGCTTGTGTAATATATAAAAAAAAAAATATATATATATATATATATATATATATGTGTGTGTATATATGTATAATATGGATCTACTTCAGTAGATCGAACATATTACAAGTTCGAACCACATATAGCCTAGACCATATGTTCGAACTTGTAATAGTTCGAACACTGAAGTAAAAAAAAAAAGAAAAAAGAAAAACAAAATTAAATGTCTGTAACAGGGGAGCTATGCTCCCCTGCACCCCCCACAACCTTTACTTAAATATACCAACACTGAGTTCGCACTACATTGCGGAAAAAGGAAATCTTCCTGTTCTGCACTGTACGGAGATCTCCATTCAGTACGATCGAACATTTACAAGTTCGAACATATGGTCTCAGCCATATGAGGTTTGAACGCGTTATATGTTCAATCTACTGAAGGGGACTCGTATGTATATATTCTATATATATATATATATATATATATATATATATATATATATATATACACACACACACACGTTTGTGTATAGATATATATTATATATGTATGCACGTATATACATGTATATGTATGTGTATATATATATATATATATATATGTATATATATATATATATATATATATATGTATATATATATATACATGTATATATATATGTATATATATATATATATATATATATATATATATATATATATATATATATACATTTCAATGTGAACCAGCCTTGAAGACTGCTGCAATAATTTTAGAAGGCTGATAAACTTTGGGTAAGGGATATCTTCCTTGCCCTTGAAGTTGAATAATATCAAAGTCAGTACCCTTAAAATTGCAGAGGTGTGCTCCCCCCCAGCCAGAATGATTATATTTTGTCTTTTTTTAACTCAGAATTAAAAAAAAAAATGCTACTGGCATGACACTTGTTCCTGCAGTATAACAGTTTGAGTGTTAACGTGAGAATCAGACACAAACATACAAAAACATATGTGTGTGTGTGTGTGTGTGTGTGTGTGTGTGTGTGTGTGTGTGTGAGAGTGTGTGTCTGTGTGTTTGTGTAGAGACAGAGAGAGAGGAGTCATACATTTGTTCGAACGTTCACATTGGCAAACATTCAAAATGCTGCAAAAGAAGAATGGTGGCATCTGTATGTGGGAGGTCTTGGCAGGGTTAGGGAGTTCTCATTTACCCAGTGTTGTGTGATCTCGGAAATAGTATATGGTACATGTATAGTAGCCAGGGGACTTGCCTAGTGCATGCAGCATGTATTTATTTTTGTTTATTTTATGTTCAATCTTTTGGAAACAATATTTTGTGTTTTCAGACGTGTGAATGTTCAACTAAATGCTATGGATCCATACATATATATGTCTATGTATACAAACATGCATGCATATAGAAGCACAGACGTGTGTGTGTCTGTCCCCACGTCCATGCACCACAGGTATTCTTAACCATGCACTTATAGGAGTATGTAGAGGGGTAGCTTGTATGTGGAATGTTACTAGTGCAGCACTACTGTCAGCTTAAGCAGCTGTTCTGTAATGTCAGCCCAGTGGCTTCAGGCTAGTCAGTTGACTTGCATAACTGCATCATAACACAGTATCAGAAAGCAGCTTTGGAGATATTTCTTCTGAGAGAGAAATGCATGATCACTTGTACAAATAGTGCTTGAGTGCAACTGATTTAAGGACATGTTTCCACTGTAACTCACTCACAAATTTTTAGACTAGGCATATTTACATGGATGCAAACTACTCTACACCTCCTTATGGGGGGACAAGCTTTCCAAACCCACAGAACTTGTATATCCTAACTCTGTGTTCACACAGCAGTTGGTAACAATAAATGGCTCATTTAAAGTGTACAGACAAGAATCTGTGTCACATATGATTGTAGAAAAAAAAAATTCTATGCTTGCCCACTCACAGAAAACACAAAGACACAGGAACACAAATGTGATGCCAAACATTTTATTAGACCACCATTGGTTTTACAGTTGCTCACGCTTTCAGACTGGCAGGAGCCCTTCATCATAAATTACTTAATTATTATAGTACTTTTCCATTATCGGGACAACAGTTTTCAGATTATGTAATTCTTAGGTAAACACGACTGTCTTACATTCCCTCCACAAAATGTGGGATGCTTCTATTTGGGATAATTCTCTATTATATCTGTATATAATTTTCTCATACCAAGATAAATGCTTTGTGGAAAAGTAATGTAAAAAGTTGGTACTTCGGGACCACTAAATCAGTATCGGCATTACTTTAAGAAGCTTACTACTCTATTGAAGCACCATTTTACCCTGACAGTTTGTTTGACAGTACAGGTATTGCTAACAATGTAGAAGAAGCGATTTGTACAAAACGGCACAGTACTAATTATGCAGTCAGTGTTGAATTTAACTCTTTTTTTTTTTTTTTTTTTTATCATGTGCAAACATGTTTTAACACAACCACTGTAATTTATATACACACATACAAACACACACTTGTACAAACACCGAAAGACAAGCAAAATAATTGAATTCTGCAATTTAAAACGGTTATTACTAAATGTGATAGTTTAGCGAGCATCGTGTGGCAGAGTTCCTGATAAGTAATTTTGAAGCAATGTCTACAATACACTAGACAGTATCTCTCATATTCGTTTGTAAGGGTAATATTTAAATCCTCTATTTTGGGTCTTTGTCCTCCCCTTATTTTCAGATTTGTTGCACTCGAGGTTAAGAAGTATGTAGTATTTTATTCGTAGACATCTTGAGTGTGCCTCATTACTGTTTTTCATTTCGGCAGTTCCACAGTGTTCCCTCCCACACTGAAAGGGCTTGTCACACATTCGGTGCTACGAATGTAACTGTCTGCGGTAAATAAATCTGAGTCATATGCAGCAAAAATAGTTTTAGAAGCATCACCTTCCAAAATTAAGCTGTAAGCGTTCCACATTTTGTAGAGGGAATGTAAGACAGTTGTATTTATGTAAGAATTACATGTTGCCCCAATAATGGAAGAGTACCATTATTGATGTTGGATACGGTGCTTAAATATCCACTTGTGCCTAGAAAGGTAAGAAAAAAATTGGCTTAAAAGGGCACTTGAAAAATGCCACTATGGGTGGAAAAAATGTGCAGCTTGGATGTTGAGTACGATTTTATACATGTCAGAGACAGGCACTGTGTGTGTGTGTGTGTGTGTGTGTGTGTGTGTGTGTGTGTGTGTGTGTGTGTGTGTGTGTGTGTGTGTGTGTGTGAGAGAAAGAAACACTGAAACTTTTTGAAGACCAGGTTATGCCTTGCTATAAAAATCAATTTTGCATGTTACATCAGAGTGCATGCTCACTTAGCAGAGAATATCAAGGCCTGTATCTAACATCAGTAATTTTATAACTCCCAACAAAGGGCTCTTGCCAGCCAGGAAACTCGAGTTATTTCAAAACATATATTGGTCCAATAAAAAGTATTACATCACATCTGTGTTCCAGTGTCTTTGTGCTTTCTGTCTTAGTGATTCCAGTGTAAAAGGTGACATCAACCACTGTGATCAGGTAGTTACAACCTGACCAAATGTTCCTTCATCACCTGTAGGGAAACCTTGGTATGCAGTGTAGCAGTCCTGGAGTTGTGCTAGCATGGTTATTTATGCTGAGCTGTTCATATGCAAATAAACTGTGCACATTGAACAATCTTAATGAACAGCAATTGTACATTTCTGAAATTCTGCTGAACCCCTATATAAAAACTGCATGTAGATATTTTGCATACTAGCCTTAAACATTGTATTCCATACCTGCGAAATTTGCTTATACAGTACACTGTTCTTAGTACCCTTCATTCTGATATGCAGTATATCTTAAGATAATCGGCACACTGTTCTAGTAATCATAATTCCAGCCAAGCTAGTGTTATCACTATGCAATACCTGTAGTAGAGGTCTTTGGGATATGTGCAAATGACCAATTAAGGACATACCATTGTTACACATACATGGCCTCTGAATGCACAGAACTTTTAGCTTTTACTTTATTTTTGACTGTATTTTTTCTTTATGGGGTACATGAAGGCCAACAAAGCCAAACATGTATTGGCTTTTTTATATAACCTTGTCAGTACAACATAAATAGACTGTTTGGCTATACTTTAGGAACAGAGGATTTCAAATCAATCGTAATGTCCATAAACATAAAGGTACCTGCAAAATATCCCAAACAACATCCACACCAAAGAGTAAAAAGGTCACATAGACAAACCATTTAGTAAAAGCTGCCTGAAAGACCTAGCCAAATTAGAGTCTTCCCTGTGTTCTTCTACGTTCTACCTTCTGTAGTAAAGGGCCATTGGATATATGCAAATGACCCATGGCTACTCTGGGACCATAAATATCTACTGGTCATATTATATACAGAATTAAAATATGATAATTTCCCATTTATAGAGATGGATGTTGCCTATAATTGTCTTATTTTAAAACTTTAAACACTGTTTTTAAGAAAATAGATGTAGCAGCAAGAGAAAATTATGTAAACATGAAAAATTTTATTTTTTTATGCATTTGCAAAGTAGCTAGCTGGGTTTTTCCACTATCAGGTGTAGGGAATTAATCATGTAAAGTCGGAGCATTGTGTTCGGAGTGAAATATGGAAGGTACGGTGCAAAACTTTTAAAGGGATGCTGGCAAGCAGTTCAATGAAAATAAAATGGTGTTGTCTTTCGGCTTTTCCCAGTTAGAGGTCGCCACAGCGGAACTCCGGTCCACTAACGATTGGCAGTAGATTTTCACGGTGCCGAGTTACCAGTTCGATGCCCAACCTTCAACGAAGGCACGCCCATTCATGCATGTCTTTCGGAACGCCACTCGACCTGCTGTGAGGCAACAATGCTACCACTGCACCACCGCAGATTACAGTGAAAATGAAATGTAAAGTAAGAAATGAAGATTGAAACTTTGGGATGTGAATAGTTGTATAATTAACTGCCTTCCTAGCAGCCTTAGTAGTTTAATTCATTAAATATAACAAAGCACAATTTGGTTTATTTATTTGGGGTTAGCCCGCATAATTTTTCTTAAGACTAAAAGTTTGCAAGTTTTATTTTTCACATCTGAGAGGGGGGTAGAGAATAGATAGTAGACAGCAATCTGTGTAAGTGAGAAAACAGCCTCTAACATGTACATTAATATGCCTAACCTTAACTTTAGAATAGGTAATACCTGTGGTTTCAGCTGTTGATTGGGGTAACTACTCCTGTTTGGAGGGATAGACTTTCTTTCTAGATAGTGTACATAGTTTTGTTTGTTTGCATTGACCTAAAAGGAGATGGATTTTTTCTTTAAGTATAAAGTCTGGGACATGTGCCAGTCATTCAAATAGAAATGAGAAGAAGCACCTATGTATGTTATTCATTAGTGTAGACTTGTAAGCCTCAAGATGGAAGCATATTCAAAAGAACTGTCATGTATATAATGTAGTAATAGTTTTTTTTTTATCAGAATGGCTACATTGTCATTGTTAATATAAAATGTAAGTGTCCATATGGCTATAGACAAAAGAGAAAGAGCAGTGACTTTTATAAAGAAATATAAGGTGCAAATCGCAATGTTATATGATTCACATTTGAACATAAATAAACATGTGAGTCTGACAAGGAAAGAACGACAAGGTAGATTTTCAACAGAATATCGAGGCCAAAGGAAAAAGGGCATTAGTCATAATTGTGAGACGGCCCCAAGGAGAAAACAATAATGGCAGATTTTTGGTACCAAGGGATTACTGGCATGGGAGGGGGAATCACACTAGCATCTGTTTGTATTCCACCTAATGCTGATTTTATGAATCTTTTGGAAGAAATAAGATTTCTGTAGGGAGCATGATTTATGATTTGAGGACTGGAACCTGATTTATTATAGTGTTGCTATATCAATGGATCTAAAAAGGAAATGTACAAAAATGCAAATTGCTGAAGAAATATGCAAATATTTGGTATGCAAGATGTGAATTATACGTAAATATTTGGTATGCAAGATGTGAATTCAGTAGCAGGAACTTGGAATTTAGATATTATTCCCAAAGATACAACAAGTTTGCTAGACCAGATAGAAATTATATTTCACAGGAGCATGTGTATTTAATTGAAAGCTGTGAATCACCTCCAATAAATATATCAGATAATGCAGCAACAACAGGCAAGAGAAAGATGCAGGATATTGATGTAAAAATGAGACATTGACACTTTCCCATTTAGCTACTAAAAAGAGAGGAGTTTAAGAAATGGATAGTGGATAAGATTTGAGAGTTATTATGGGCAATAGAAAATAATTCAGAAGGGACAGTTTGTGAGTGGAATAAATTGAAATGTATTTTAAAAGTATGATAGAAATAAGAGATATGGGAAATAAGTAATATACAAGTTTATGAGTGGAATAATTTGAAATGTATTTTAAAAGTATGGTAGAAATAAGAGATATGGAAAAGAAGTAATATACTTTATTTACTGTGTTTGACAGAAACTAAGTATTACAGAAGAGGAATCTCATGGAATAAGAAACAGAGCAATTTCAGAGTGCTAAAGGAGAACCAAGGGAGCATTTGGGCAATATGCATGGGTTTAGAAATGATTCTGTTAAGTATCTATGTTTTGATGCAACTCAAGAGTGCAGAAATGAAAGTAGAAAGAGTTGTAGGTAAACTTTGGGTGTCTGTTACAAGAAGAAAAATCAAAGATCCTACAGAAAGATTACAGATATTTCAGAATGTTATTAAGAATATTGTGGAGACCAAGGAAATGCGCAAATGGAAATATTTATGGAAAACTTAGTTTTCAGTAGAGGTAGATGACACTCATCTGTAGCTAAAATAAGAACAGATGGAATTAAAAACAGTGATATGCATCAATCAACCATATAGTCTTCAGGAACAGATGGTATTCTAGTAGAAATCTAAAAGTAATGATGGAAGAATGTAATAAAGATCTTGAGGCTTTGATTTAAAAAAATTTAAAAGGGGGCGGTACTATCATCTTGGTAAACAGTGTTATGTTACCCAAAGAGGTTAAAGACTCTTTAAGACCTGCTTCATATTTGCCAAATTTGATTTTAAACCATGTTTCTAAAGTGTGTATGTCTACAATAACTAAGAGAATGATGGTAGCGTTACTAAAATTGATAGATATGGAAGTTTCTGATTTTCTGGGGGGGAAGCAAACATTTGATAACATTAATAGAACAAGGATGATGCATGGGGAACTGGAGTACAAGAAGACACCACTATTGTTGGTGAGACTTAGTACAGAGAAAGCAGTTAACAGTCAGCTGGAATTTTACAAGCAGATTAATGACAACACTTCTATTCCTTTATAGAATAAGAGGATTTATAAGGGGTTATATGAAGAGTTAGAGGCAAAAATTAAACTGGGAGGGCTCATGTTTGACAAACTGTTTGATCAGAGGAACTGGAAAGGGATGTCCTGTTTCCCATCTGTTATTTGCTTTATATTTAGAGCCATTGGCAAAGAAATGAAGAGAATTGCAGATTCATGAATATAACTGTTGTAATCCAAAAAAAGCATCATTTGCAGATGATATTATTTTGTATTTGACAAATCTAGAAAAGGACATCTTGGTCTTGCGGATGATATGAAAAGTTTCAGGTCTTTTGGGGGATTTAAGATAAAAGGTTATATTGGTAAACTATGCACTCGTGCATAAATTGGTTCAGGAATACCCATACTTATAGTTACTTATGTGATTAGAAGAGTATTTAGGTGTATGGATTTAAAATGATTGTTATAGCAGCTGATGATATGTGGGAGGAGACTGAACCAAAGATAATACAAAATTAAGAAACTGGAAGCTTTTAATTATGGATATGGATAGTAAGCTACAGGCAGTCAATAATGCTTTTACTCCTTTCAGTTTTATATACAGGTTAGGCTCATATTTATCAACTTGATGAGAAGCTGTGGATGACCATAAAGAGAGGAAGAAATTAATTTGGGAGGGGAAGAGGGTACGAGTGTGGTTTATTTGGTTTGTCCCATAGAACAAGATGGTTTATGATTTACCTGATTTAAAGAGGTACTGTAAAGCTATTCATTTAATATTTATATGCACAACTCATGCTGAAGGTTATGAATGAAAGATGAAAAGGTTGATGTTGAAATGGGGAGGGAGTTCAAGAGGTAAGAGAGAGAGTAGGATTGTTGATGCAAGACCTTAAGGAGAAGAGTGACAACCACAGAGAATACTACATTCATAAGGTATTGAGAATCAAGTCAGCACAAGATTACAAAAATGAGATTTTACCAATAGGGATGTCTGTAAGTAGGGATATAGAAAATAGGTAAGAATTGACAAAATAGGTTGATTTTGCTGGAAGAAATAAGCAAGGGAGACAAGGTGTTGGGAGCAAATAACTTGGGAGGGAAAATTAATAGAGTGGGATGAGGCAATGCAGAAGTTTGGACTATAAATTAGAAATTAGCCTCCCCATCAGGGACTGACAATAGAGTATAGGTAAAGAGAACATAGAGGAGTGCTAAGTGAAAAACAGCTCTGGTAGAGTTTGTATTTGAGCCTAGAGTCGAAGATGCTATTAAAAAGGGATAATTACTAGGACATTTTAAAATATTTCATGATAACTATAAGATTCAATCAGAGGAGGTTAGAAAAGATGGGAAAATAAAATAGATGGTGTTTTATAAAAGAATAGTAAGAAATCTGCAGGATGTCTTCCTATGCAACAGTGTCCAGAAGGTTTAGAATTTTTGCATGGAAGTACGTGCATAGGTGATTTTTTTACACTTCAAGCAGACTTCAGTGAATTTTTCCTCAGACAGCAAATGTTGGAGATGTGATATGGAAGAGACTGGAAATTGGACACGTAACAAGCTAGCAGATATATTGTAGTGACTCAGGAAGTATTCTTTTGAGCTGGTATATAGGATCTGAATTGCCTAGTTACATTAAGGTCTTATAAAGTTTAATGCTATTGGTTGCCAAAAAAAAAACAATTACTAGAAAATTGAAATAAAAATCTAAACCAGTTATAACGGAACTTTTGAACTTTTGAATACCATTACAATTAAATAGAATTTAAGTTGCACTTGAGTGAATGACAATGGTTAAGAAATGTACTGTATGACAGTAGCATTGGAAACTTAATATGATTTCCTTTTTGTTATAGGCATGTGAACTTATGTTGCAGCTCAAAATGTGTTGACTGAATAATGATATTATTTTTTTAAAGAGTTATTAATAAGTAATCTCAATGGACTAATGTATAATATAAACAGATCTTACAAAGGGTAATAAAGCAGTCCAAATTATATGATGCCATACATGACATATACAGTCTGTTTCCATGTGAGCAGGGATGTAACTAAAGGAATGGCATTCAGTGCACCTGGTATGGGGCCCAGCAGCACAGATGACCCAGATCACATGCTGACTGGACATCATAAGCTGAAAACCCACTTATCCTCTACCAAAATAAATCCTTCTGGCCTACAGAAAATGTCACGTCAGGCTGTCTTGCAAGTTCTGCCTTTGTGGGAATGGTGGTTTCTGTTAAGCAATATATTACAAAACGAGACCTGAAATACCTTTGCTTTGTGCAATATCAGTTATAGTTTGTGACAAATGTAACACATCAGTATAAGGCTTAATCTATTTTTAGAGCAGATAGGAAGGCCTTACATTGGGCTGTTTGTGTGCAGAGCAGTATTTATTGGAATAAGCAAATACCTTTTATTGCCCTGTGGTAATGGACATCAACCAGAGGATGTCCAAGTAATA